>NC_036866.1:38020552-38320552 GCF_002910315.2 Salvelinus sp. IW2-2015
GTTAAACAATTCTAATTAAATTATTAAATGAAATCATACTTACCTTAACCAAATGTAATTAAATGCATTGGTTTGTTATAAAAGAATGCTATTAAATTTGAATTTAAAGTATAACTTTTTGATGTATAATAAAACAAATGCATATAAATCTAACCATTCAAACACAACAATCTGAACAACATAATAATAGAATATTGCACCATATCCAAAGAAAAATAAATAATAATGGCAAAACGCAGCATCCCACTTAAAACATTAAACTTTGTCCGTCTTTCTCTCTCTCTTCTTTTATTGGCCATGTTATAACCACAGCACACAGCAATGCTGACATATTTTGCTTTTATGAGAGCAATTTGCATTCATAAATGCAAGCTGCCTCACGTTCGAGGGGCTGATAGCGGTTTCTCTCTCTAGTAATTATTTTCCCGTTTTTGAGAAGACCCTCTCAGAGGGAACGGATGTAGCCACTATGAGAGTTCCATGACTTTAGTAAGCCGTGGGTAGACAGAGGCCTTGTCTTTCCACCAGATATAGTCAGACTGCCTCAACCAGACCAGACGTGTTTACCACCCCTGCCATTACTTTTATTGTAACCGTGTCACATCCGCAGAGGGAATGAAGGAGTATTCTTATCCAGCTCCCAGGGCACAGTGTTTTGGTGATGATATCACACGAAACCTAGAGAGGAACCTAGAGAGGAACCAGGCTATGAGTGGGTGGCCAGTCTCTTCTGGCTGTGCCAGGTGGAGATTATAACAGAACATGGCCAAGATGTTCAAATGTTCATAGACGACCAGCAGGGTCAAATAATAATAATCACAGTAGTTTGTAGAGGGTGCAAAAGGTCAGCACCTCAGGAGTAAATGTCAGTTGGCTTTTTCATATCCGATCATTCAGAGTATCTCTACCGTCCTGCTGCCTCTAGAGAGTTGAAAACAGCAGGTCTGGAACAGGTAGCAGTCTGGTGAACAGGTCAGGGTTCATAGCCGCAGACAGAACGGTTTGAAACTGGAGGAGCAGCCACGACCATGTGGACAGCAAGGAGTCATCACGCCAGGTAGTCTTGTAGATGTCCCAGGGCTCAAGGTCCTGCGAAGAGAAAGAAAGAAAGAAAGAAAGAAAGAAAGAAAGAAAGAAAGAAAGAAAGAAAGAAAGAAAGAAAGAAAGAAAGAAAGAAATTAGAGAGAGAGAGAATTAGAGAGAGAGAGAATTAGAGAGAGCATACTTAAATTCACACAGGACACCGGATAAGACAGGAGAAATACTCCAGATATAACAGACTGACTCTAGCCCCCCAACACATAAACTATTGCAGCATAAATACTGGAGGCTGAGACAAGAGGGGTCGGGAGTCACTGTGGCCCCGTCCGACGATACCCTCGGACAGGGCCAAACAGGCAGGATATAACCCCACCCACTTTGCCAAAGCACAGCCCCCACACCACTGGAGGGATATCTCCAACCTTCAACCTACCATCCTGAGACAAGGCCGAGTATTACCAACAAAGATCTCCCCCACGGCACAACCCAAGGGGGGGCGCCAACTCGTGCTGCATCCCCAGTTGCTCTCTCGTCAAACAGCATCCAAACTTCTTCCTGTTGCCCTGGTGCCTGAGCCAGCTGACTGCTGGGGCTGTCCCTCCCTGCTGCTGAGGTTATTCTTTGAAGAGCCTCATCCATCGCTCTGGCATCATTGAAGGCWAACTTCTTAAACSTGGGGTCAAGTGCAGTGGTTCCTGARAGCACGTGATTATATTCCATTCTGTGGAACTTTCTGTCCATTGATGAACATAGGGTGTCCATCAACTCTGTCACATGTCCTGTGGTTACATTTGCTTCTCCCTGGCGGCTGGCTGTGATTTGCTGCAGACCCTGACACAGGAGTATCATTTTTGAGGCTGTCACATAGCTGAAAAGAGAGAACAGTAACTTATTAGTTCAGGTTCATGTTTTGTCTACTGATACTACATTCTCATCTACTGCTCATATACATATTGTGGCAGACCAGGGGGTTGGGTCAAAACGTTTACACAGATCAGACACGGACAGAGTAGGATTAGCTCAGTTTCAAAGGTGTTTATTAAAATAATAGTCCAAAAGAAAAGAATAGGTCTCCCCCAAGAGACGCTCTCCGGGATACCGTCTTCTGGGCGCCAGGTCTTGCTGTATCCTGTGGGGATCAAAAACTGAACTCCCTCCTGTTACCGTCACCCAACTATACAGGAGTCCTTTCCTCCCCATCTCTTCCTGTGTGCTGCCCTTCTGGCAGCTTTATGGGACTTGTACAACTGGTGAGCAATCAGCCCTTGATTACGCACCAATCCCCAATCAGCCCCAATTAGTCCTGGCCGGAGAGCCCGTCGAGACCTGGCACGTCCAGTAGATGAAGCCATTGCCTCTTGATGTATACTCCGTCTGTCACCAGGCCTTGACGAGTCTCCCCCTGGTGGCTGACCTGCTGTATGCCACAATATATAATACCACATCATTATTTAATCCAGTAATAACTGCTTACCGTACCTCTCTTCCACTCATCTCCACAGTGATCTGCTCAAAGGGTTCCAGGACTCTGCACACATCCTCACCACCTCCCATTCCTCTTGGATCAGAGCATCAACAGGTGCATTGACAATGGCCAGGGTAGAGATGATGGCATCCTTTGACTCAAGAAACCGCTTCAACATATAAATGTTGAATTCCACCTTGTAGTGCAGTCTTGACTGGCCTCAGCTCAGGCATCCCCATCTGGCGTTGTGTAGACTTTAGTTTTTCAGCACCTACTGTGCTCCTGTGGAAGTATTCCACAGCTGCTTTTCACTTTTCCACAGTGGGCTTCATCACCTCAGAGCATCTCTTTACAATCAGGTTGATTGTGTGGGCAAGACATGGATGATGGGTCCATTTTAACATTTTCATGGCTTTGGTTACCTTAGCTGCATTGTCGCTAACACAACAGACCACTTTTCCATCTACTTGCCGTTCTCAGGCCACTCTCAACAGTTCCTCTGCCAAGTTCTCTGAGGTGTGTCTGTCGCTGAACTCAAAGCAGTCTGTGTGCTCTCGTACAGTTGTGGAATAAGTGATTTTGAAAGTGTTTTCCTGCTTGGAATTGTGTACATTGGATTTAGACTATTGCTATAATTTCTAAACCTCTGTCCTAGGCTATATTATTTTATTTATTTATTTTTGTTCTTTGAATTAGTTAATTCTATTAATTTAAATCTTTTGATTATCATATCTTAATTTTTAAAATATATTTTATAAATATATTCGGCTCTTCTGATATGCGAGCCTGCTCCAACGTTCATCTACAAGAGCCGGCTCTTAGAGCCGACTCGTTCGCAAACGACCCATCACTATGAGGCAGTAACTTCTGTAATTATATGCAGATGTGACGGTTCCAGTGTGTTCGGGGGAGGAAGACCGTGGGTGGTGCCATGGAGGAAAGATGAGTGCTCAAAGGTGTTACAGGAAAGGGATATATACAGTAGCTCTACGGGTACTAAAGAATGGCTTGARAGAAAGGAATCTCATGGAGTATCAAAGGGGTTCCCATAGCAATGTTCTGGGCGTACTGCCAATTGTTCTGAAGAGGAGGTCACAGTCACCTGCACGAACCAAGATGGAGTGAGAGGAGATGCTGTGTACAATTCAAGGCTTTCTTTTCAGACAATAAAGTGTTCCCTCARACCTTCCTCCTAGAAAACACCATAAAGCAGGACTTGGCCACAGACATCCTAAACCCCCATGTTAGAGGCCAATCTTCCACAACTCCCACAGCTTCTTGCATCTTCCTCATCACATATTTTACATTCCCACCACTCTTCCAAACAGCCCCATAACCAGCATACAGTATATTCGGAAAGTATTCAGACCCCTTGACTTTTTCCACATTTTGTTAGGTTACAACCTTATTCTAAAATTGATCAAATATGCTTTTTTCTCATCAATCTAACATAATACCCCATAATGACCCATAATTTTACCCTTTCCCATAAATGTTTAAAAACATTTCAACATTTCGGTCCGTCTATAGTGGAGCAAAATTCCCGCCACGCCTCCCTTTTCGCTYTCTTAAACGTTCTTCTCGCCATCGCTCTCTTCCTTTGATTCTCAGTTTCAAGGTCCCAGCTTGGAGAGAAGAAGCCTTGTGAGGTGTCAGTCAGTCACATGCAGGAACCAACGTGAATAATGAATAATGTAAATCATACTTATATGACTTGTTTGTGTCACATCAAGCTTGGATTGAGTTTGTGAACCTCTCCGGTCGTGATAAAGAGGGATTCATTTAATACTGACTTCAGGTGTTCCTGGTGTTGAATTTCCACCAGGTTCAAGATGTTAGGCGSCAAATATACAGTCAGTATATAGGTAGGGTGTCTGAGTTTAAGTATTTAGGTATGTGGTTTGATGAGAGGCATACTTGGAAGAGACATGTTGAGTATATTAAGTGTAGGAAGGTGCTGAACCCCATGAGGGCAGTGGCAGGATATGATTGGAGGTCAGATAGACAAACACTGTTGTGCATGTATCAGGCATTGATCATGTTGTCTTTGGATTATGGGTGGCTTTGTATATGGATCGACAGCCAAAACGGTACTACAGCGCCTGGATAGGATACAGTCAAGGGCCCTGAGATTGTGTGTGGATCCCTTCAGGACGACACCTGCTGAGGCATTGCAGGTGGATAGTGGGGAACTGCCACTGAGAATAAGGAGAGACAAACTTGCATTAGTGTACTGGGCGAGGTTGAAAGGGAGTTCAGAAGGACATCCTGCGGTAACAGCAGCTGGGGAATGCTTGGAGCGAGGAGTGGGTAAGCAGAGGGCGTATGGGTGGACAATTGGGCAGAAAGTTGTAGAATATGGACTGGGGGAGAGAGAGAGAGATAGGGCTGGCAATTGCATTGGGGAATGTTCTTCCGTGGCTGTTTACAAAACCAAGTGTAGATGTGGATATGATTGAGGGTAGGAGAGAATGGGGTGAGGACGTGAGACAGTGTGTGGAGAGAGATATAGATAATCGGTTTTATTCAATTTTAAGGATATATACAGTTGGTTCAAAGGTACCATCAGTCAGTGCTAGGGTGGTGGCAGGGGTGTATTTCCCAGATTTCAATGTAAGCAGTTAACTGATTATGTGTCAGTGTATGCAGCTGAGTGGATGGCCATGATTATAGGTTTGAGATGGGTGGAGGAGGTGAAACCACTTGGAGTGGTGACCTGCTCTGATTCAGCTGCAGTGTTGAGTAGTGTGAAGACGTGCAGGTCGGATAGGGGAGACTTATTTGTGGAGATGACAGTGCTTTTAATGGAATTGGAGAGAATGCTGTCCAAGTCAGGTCTACCCAGTTTCAGCACCAAGAAATGATGCAGTCCGACGGCCCTGCGCTTCACCATTTCTACTGAGCCTGCCCAGTGCAGCCGCATGCTCTGTCAACGTGAACCCCTTCACCCTCAACACGGTCCGCAGGAACAGAGAGCACTACAAGAGGAAGAATCGGAGGAGTGACGACAATGATGACTGTGGACGCAGGTAACCCAACTAAGGGCTCTGTTGTGATTGTGAAATGTATTATTTTCTGCATTTGGTGCTTGTTTCATGGCCTTGCCACCATGTGCTATCTGAATATCTACAGTGTTATGAGACTGAGTGGGTTTTGCTATGTGATATTATCACCATCTCCTCTTTTAGAATGGAACCAAGACATACGTCACCTGAAGCATTTCTCCCGTCCAAGGTACATCTATTTATGCTCAATGAACAGTTGGTGCTGGAGTTGTAGACAAACTCATGGAAAACAGAAAGGAGAACGCTGCACACTACTGCTCAGGCTCCCAGGTGATTTTATTTATAACAACATTTTGACCCTTAGGTCTTCATCAGGCATCTATATCCCAGGTGGGGGTGGAAGGTCCTATACATAGGGGCAGTACTCAGTGACATCACTTCCTGAAACAGGAGGTAAAAATATGTAACGTAGGTTCACAATATTAACATTCAATGTACAGTTGAAGTCGGAAGTTTACATACACCTTAGCCAAATACATTTAAACTCAGTTTTTCACAATTCCTGACATTTAATCCTAGTAAAAATTCCCTGTCTTAGGTCAGTAAGGATCAACACTTTATTTTAAGAATGTGAAATGTCAGAATAATAGGAGAGAGAATGATTTACTTCAGCTTTTATTTCATCACATTCCCAGTGGGTCAGAAGTTTACATACACTCAATTAGTACTTGGTAGCATTGCCTTTTCAATTGTTTAACTTGGGTCAAACGTTTCGGGTAGCCTTCCACAAGCTTCCGACAATAAGTTATTATAGCCTATGATCGGGATTTTCTCTTCTTTTTTCTAGACAATTTGTATCATGTTGATTCTTTTTTTCACAATTTGTATCATGTTGAATTTTAGTCATTATCGGGAGCCAACGTCAGTAATACTCACATACTGTACATTTATAAATGCCACTTTAGTGTTATTTTTCTTCAATTTGTAACTTACATTTCACATAATTTCATTCCGTTGACATTTCTTTCCTCGTTCACGTCTGTGTAGTTGTTCCTGAGGGTCGCTAGCATTAGTGGATCATAATAATTTGGGACATGTAGCCTATTTGAATCATTATGGAACTCAGACCACACGTAGCAGCTTAAACCTGGAGCCTGGTACACGTTCACGACGACTGGACCGTTGTCATACAGTTCCATGATAAGTGAGGATTAAGGTAGATTTATAGGACTATTGTTCAACCCCTATTGCACACTTTTTCCCACCTTCCAATATGTCATGGATTGAATTTGAATATGCCAACTTTCAGGATGATCAAACCACTGTATTTTTGATTCATCAATATATTTTGTGCATAAAGGCTCTCCAAACCAGTTTTTTTATGATTCATATACTGTATACTTTTCTAACCCTAAAATGTGGCTATATAATCTACAAAATCTGAGTATTTTTAAGTCTACCAGTTGGTGCTGAAACGGAGACAAAGATGCATTGATGGCATTCTTTTATTGATCGCTATTTTATGAACCCGTTCTGGTTCTTGTACCGGTTCTGACTTAGAATATGTGGACAACTACAAATACCTAGGTGTCTGGTTAGACTGTAATCTCTCCTTCCAGACTCACATTAAGCATCTCCAATCCAAAGATAAATCTGAATCGGCTTCCTATTTCGCAACAAAGCCACCTTTACTCATGCTGCCAAACTTACCCTCGTAAAACTGACTATCCTTGACTTCGGCGGTGTCATTTACAAAATAGCCTCCAACACTCTACTCAGGAAACTGGATGTAGTGCCTCCATGCTCTGGACACTACGCTGACAGACACAGCAAACATTCTTGCCATAGCTCGCATTGATGTGCCATCCTGGATGAGCTGCACTACCTGAGCCACTTGTGTGGGTTGTAGACTCCGTCTCATGCTACCACTAGAGTGAAAGCACCGCCAGCATTCAAAAGTGATGAAAACATCAGCCAGGAAGCATAGGAACTGAGAAGTGGTCTGTGGTCACCACCTGCAGAACCACTCCTTTATTGGGGGTGTCTTGCTAATTGCCTATAATTTCCACCTTTTGTCTATTCCATTTGCACAACAGCATTTGAAATGTATTGTCAATCAGTGTTGCTTCCTAAGTGGACAGTTTGATTTCACAGAAGTGTGATTGACTTGGAGTTACATTATGTTGTTTAAGTGTTCCCTTTATTTTTTTGAGCAGTGTATGAATCCTATACATTAAAATGGCCAATTTGGGTGCAATCAATTAGCTTAATTTCTCAGAGATTAAATGTTATTTCAACAAAATAATGTTGCAGGATTGCTAACAACAAACAATTTCATAATAATCTGAGATGGTGGGTGTCAATCCTCTTTCTTACACTTTTTACAAGTGGAACGACCCCTATGTGCTTAGCAGACACGGTAACAGATCCATCCTCAGCTGGGTGCCTTAGAAAAGGGGAAGTTTTTCTACTGCTGTAGCTACATCTACGGGGAAGCTTTACTATACTAGGGTGACAGGATCTGGCACATCTGCGTTGACCCATTGTCGTGAAAGTGATTCTAAATGACACTGTGTTGACCAGAGGAGGCTGCTGAGGGGAGAACGGCTAATAATTATGTCTGGAATGGATAACACGGAATGGTATGATACCATGCCATTCATTCCGTTCCAGCCATTACTATGAGTCCGTCCTCCCAAATTAAGGTGCCACCAGCCGCCTTTGGTGTAGACATTATAATGTCAATACTTGATAACTGTTCATATTCAGTATGATTGAGTTCCATTCTCTTTGGCCTCCAGTGAACCCTGCGGAGGCAGAAGCCCTGAGAGGCGTCACTGCTGGGTTGATTGAAATAGCTGATCAGCTTGAGTGTAGTGTGGTGGCCCAAGCTGCAGAAGTATTCCATTGGGGTGAATGTCTGGAATTCAGGTTATTTGTATTGCTCAGAACTACATACCACATTTATGTCTAGGAATGTATGTCCAAGTCATAGTATGTTGTTGCTGCTGTGACTTGAAACCCCAGGGGGTTATCCTACAGTAGCATCTAGTGCTGGGTTGTGGGATCAGTAGCATCTAGTGCTGGGTTGTGGGATCAGTAGCATCTAGTGCTGGGTTGTGGGATCAGTAGCATCTAGTGTGGATTGTGGGATCAGTAGAATCTAGTGCTGGGTTGTGGGATCAGTAGCATCTAGTGCTGGGTTGTGGGATCAGTAGCATCTAGTGCTGGGTTGTGGGATCAATCCATAAGTCATTGGTCCAATGTGTGCTGTGTTTCTGTCTGTGTTCCTCATCTGTAGAGGCACCACCTAGTCCTGGAGGCAGAGTGGGTAATGAAGCAGGGCCTGGGCACTGTGCTGGACCATCTACACCAGAAGAGGGTGATCATGGCCCTCACTCTGACCCTGGTGAAGGAGGTGTGTGAGCACGCCCCTCTGCTTCTCCGGAACCTGTTCAGCACTGCAGTTCATAAACCCTACCACAGCCAGGTGACTTCAGAACGGACCCCAAATCTTAGACACTGAGCCCCATGCTTGATTACCAATCAATAGTGAGAGTGCCATATTATTGTTTTTTATGGGCACACTTATTTTCTTAAGCTGCTCAGTGAATATAGAACGTTTCAATTAGTTTTAGAAAATAAGTGATACTAAGTATTTATGGCTGGTATTTTGGACACAAGTGATTTATCTTACCAGCTCTGAATTAACTGCAAACTGCTGCCGTTTTCATTAAAACTTCATTTTGTAACACAAGGCATTCTTCTACATAAATTATTGTACTTTAATATTATTTTTGTAATAACTTGTAATAAGTTGATTCAAAATTATTACAGACAGAAATACTCCTGTTTCATCAGCTGTCAGGGTGGCTGGTCTCAGACGATCCTGCAGGTGAATAAGCCGGATTTGGAGCTCTTGGTCTGGCGTGGTTACATGTGAACTGCAGTTGTGAGGCCAGTTGGACGTACTGACAAATTCTCTAAAATTTAGGGAGGCGGCTTATGGTAGAGAAATTAACATTCAATTCTCCGGCAACAGCTCTGGTGGACATTCCTGCAGTCGGTATTCCAAATGCACACTCCCTCAAAACATCTGTGGTATTGTGTTGTGTGACTAAATTGCACATTTTAGAGTAGCCTTATTGTTCCCAGCACAAGGTGCACCTGTGTAATGATCATGCTGTTTAATCAGCTTCTTGATATACGACAGCTGTCAGTTGGATGGATTATCTTGGCAAAGGAGATATGCTCACTAACAGGGATTTAAAACATTTCTGCACGAGAACTAATATTTTTTTGCGTATGGGACATTTCTGGGATCTTTTATTTCAGCTCATGAAACATGGGACCAACACTTTACATGTTGCGTTTGTTTTTGTTCAGAATATATCTATACTGTACTTTCCAAATACTCACTGGTTCCCTTTGTACATTGTTTCAGATTCATTAGCATACCTAAATGTAACAGACCTACATGAAAGCATCCTTGTACAATTGTATTCAAAGTTTTTTTATGAGCATGGCCATAAAATAAATAAATCAATAGATTTAGGCTAATATATGATCCTCACATTTTCCCTATACCTATCATGAGGTTGCTACAATTTAGCCTATGAATGAAACTTTACACCGTAGGTGCACAGGTCAAAATAAAAATTTGAGTAGTCAAGGGGACAGTGACACATTCCATACCGCCTTGCACACTCTTGCCTGCATCTAGCTTATCTATGGTGTAATCATTAGTCCAACAGTTGCAAACGAGAGTTTCTATTGAACAAATTCAGGTATGTTTATCATAGTTTAACGGAATCGGTGGAATGAATACACCCCTGATCACATCCAAACAGTTCACTTTCATTGCAGCCACATACAAACTGCATGATAATTTTGCTCGTTGTACAATTCCTTTTCGCATCTACTCGTTCTCCTCTCCTTTTCCCTTCGCTTGTGGACTTCAGTGCACAACACATCAGCGGTCTGTGACCAGGCAAAAGAAAAATACTTTCCAAGCCAAACCTTCATATCATAACCGCTACACACAGCCTACATCGTTGTCACCATATTAGCTAACGTCATAGTCAACATAGCCACACTAACATGTTAGTAAACCAGCTACAATCATGCAGTACAGTCAGCAAGCAGTTTAGCAGTTACACCCACAGGCCCCAGTGGCAATAAATTAATAAAACCAAAAGCTTACCTTGACTTGGAAGAGTTCCAGTGTTGGATAGCCATAACCAGCTAGCTAACATAGCATCCCTCTCTGTTTGAGTAGGCTAAACTAACTGGCAAACTAATTTGCTAGCTAAGTAAAACAACAAAAAAACGAAACAAAAAAAWAWATATATAGCATGCGTTTTTAAAGAAATGTATTTGTTCAAAACTTAAACTATTGTCTCCGAGTCAACTACTCACATTTTAAGCTCCACAGTGCCAGCTAGCTGTAGRGTATGCTTTCAGTACTAGATTCATTGTCTGATACTTTGATTGGGTGGACATGTCAGTTCATGCTGCAAGAACTCTGATAGGTTGAGGACGTCCTCCGGAAGTTGTCATAATTACTGTGTTAGTCTATGGAACCATATTGAAGTCAATGTACCCGGAGGAGAAAGGAAACTAGCTGTCCTCCAGCTACACCATAGCGCTGCCCTACAGAGTGCTGTTGAGGCTGCTGTAGACATTCATTGCAAAAGAGTGTGTTTTAATCCATTATTTGGCGACGTGAATATATTTAGTATAGTTATCTAAAAAGGATAACTAACGTTTCACTATTTTACTGAAATTCACTGAGGATGGTCCTCCCCTTCCTCATCTGAGGAGCCTCCACTGGTCAACAACCATTCTTTCATTTCTCACCCACACATCTTGCTGTTGTTTACCACCCCAAAACACACATGGTTGTATCTACACTTGGCTAAGCAACAGTGCAGTTAGTGTAGTAGTGAAAGTTGTGTGAGTCTTTACTGTACTGATATTAACCAAGTAAGCTGTGGGAATTCACTAACCGGTGAACAAAACAAAGCTGTACAACCAGTTAGCTGTAGACCAAGGGCCATCACTACGTGGTCATTCGGATCAAGTGCTCACATTTCATGCTCCCAGAGTGCCCAGTTATAAAAATAATTAACTTAAAACACACACACACATACTTTATTTATTTTACTCCTGACTCGAGGCCTACAGTGCAGTTTATTTTGGATTCACATTGTACACAACAAACAGAGGAAGATATGAGGTTTCATTAGCTCTGTTGATTGTCTGTGGCAGGGCTGGCATGTGTGTGTGTTGTTCCTACTCTTCAAGTTGTGGACAGACTTCCACTCAGGCTTGGGAAATGGAGGGAGCTTTGCTAGTAGTGGGAAGAAGCCAGCAGACACAGATGTTAAGCTTAGTTTAGAAGTCTCTACTGTAGAAAGGTAGGCATGCCATGGGATTACAGTGGAATGGCAAGGCAGTGCTTGTTGGGCAGTTCGGGCCAGCAGAGGGGACAAACAGCAAACCATGTAGAGGAAGAAAAAAAAACATTATAAACTAGGTGGATCGAGCCCTGAATGCTGATTGGCTGACAGCCGTGGTATGTCAGACGTTTTGTCATACATCTTTCTACCTCTCCAATTCTATTATAAACTGGTTACCAATGTAATAAGGCACCTCGGGGGTTTGTGGTATATGGCCAATATACCACGGCTAAGGGCTGTATCCAGGCATGACGTGTTGTGTCGCGCCTAAGAACAGCCCTTAGCCGTGATATATAGACCATATACCACCCACCCCGTGCCTTATTTCTTAAAATACACAAGTTGGGAATGAGAGCATAAAATTGATTCAAGAAAACATTTCTCCTTCTAATATAGTCTCACATTAAATCAAGTAGACGGACTATATKTTCCATGTTTACTATTTCAATCTTAAACCTTTTGAGTTGAACATATGAGTATGAAATTCACCAAACAGAGACAAAGTGGATCTTGGTGCAGTCATTACCAACCCTCCATTCCCTGTCGACAAAACACAGTGCCTGGAACAGTATTGACCATGGTGCCATCATGGTTAAACTGGCTTTAGGAGTGGTTGACGTTGTCACTCACACACAAACTTGAATGACCAATGACAGTTCTATACATCTATTTTCAAGGATGCATCTTCATGCCTGGAATGTTGAATAACACATTCACCCATGATCACAGTCCCCTCAAAACCAAAGAGACAGCAAGTTATAAAACGCAATTGCTCTGGCTGTGAGCTGCGGTAATCTTTATCCTCAGCTCGTCCCTTTTTATGACACTATTAAAACAAATCTATTTCATTGCAATTATTATAATACTGCAATATGACCATACATTACAACACTATATAAAAGAGAAGACTCATGTGTCAAAATATGTGTTAGCTAAATGAATGAAATTAAGTACAGTGATAATATATTATATTCATGTGAAAATATATACCCTTGAGTCAAGGCATGCCATTCACATCTTAAAGTGGAATCCCTCATTTTCCAAAAATCCTCCCGAATAATTTACTAAATAATACTACATCAACTGATGATAAATGTAAGTGACTGGCAATCAGCCATTAATATAGTGGGGGAGTAGATCATCATAAATATATCTACTTCACATTTTAGTGTGATATTAATAATCTCATTGAAGTGCTATATATGAAGAATTTGGTCCCTTTTAACTCTGCAGATAGTCATTTTACAGGCACGTCAGGGTCTCCAGTAGTGAATCTTATATCCCAACATCACATACATAATTCTAAAAACAAAAATGAGTCTAATTTTATGTTAACTGCCATAAAAAATTCTACATAACCACGTTCATCTCATCTAAAACTGCTCTTTAAGACAGGATTGTTTTTCAGAGGACATAAGGTAGTCAGAACATACTTTTTCCCTAATCATTCCAGATAGAAAAATCTATTGGAATAGGTGCCCTTTCCTCTACACTTTTTTGCAACAGAACTGGCAATTGTGACTTGAGCTACACCCACTAGGCTCTGAGGACAAAGAGGTACCAAAGCTCCAGCCGAGAGGGTAACAGACACCCTGCTTGTATCGGTCATGTGCATCAAGATGGCACAGGACAGAACCACACACCCAGAAAACACACAACAGAGAAACCAAGATAAAATGTATAATATGTCCTTTCCAGTTTGAGGTGATAGAGGCAGCAATGAACAACTGAAGACAAACATATCAAAACGCCAGATGAGCAGAGATGAGAATGGGGGAAAACAAAAACGGAGAGAGAGAGAGAAGAGTTAATTTTGCCATGGTGTGTGCACCTGGCGTTGGCAGCACAGCAGCCCAGGTTACCTGCAGTGAGCTAGGCAGGGACCAGGGAGGAGGTGAGGTCTGGGGCCCAGGTCAGGAGCACCGCTAGGCTACCTCTTCCGGTGGGTCAGGACTACCCAGGCCACTACAGCAGCTAGGGCCACCAGGGCAGCTCCCCCGTAAAGCAGCACTGGAAGCTCCAACTTGGGCTCTGGTTCCATTTGCACTGGGGCCTCCTCAGCTGGGGCCAAAGGGGTCTCCACAGGGGCTTGGGGTGCCTCCAGGACAGGCGCTGCTGCCAGCTCCAGCACAGTCTCTGACTGAGGTTCAGGCTGGGGCTCCTCTGGAACGGGCTCTGGCTGGGGTGGTGCTGCTGTGACTGGCATTGGGACTGGCTCTGGTTCTGGAACTTGCTCTGCTGGTTGGGGAGTAGGGGGCACCTTGGCGGGTGCTGCCTCAACAGGGGCAGGCTCAACCACAGGGGCTGGTGCAGGGGGTTCGGGCTCTGACACAGGGACAGTGGATGGGGCACGCGGTTCTGGCTCTGACGGGACCGCCGACAGGGGAGCAGGGGTCTCGACGACGACCGGCTCCTCCAGATATCCCACCACAGGCTCTGGGGCTGCTGGGACAGGAGGCGGGGTGTCATCCCTAAACTCCGCCCTCAGCTCGGCCAGCTCGCTCTCCGTCCCCAGCACGCTCAGCATGATCTCCTGCAGCTCAGGCTCCTCTGCCCCGCCCTCACCCTCCTCTGCGTCCTCTCGCTCCACGTGCACGATGTCAGAGTTGGAAGAGTTGTTCTCGCTGCGCTCCTCTGCGAGGTTGCCGTCGTTGCTTTCCAGGCTCTTGATGTCTTCGGGATGGTCCATCACGTCCACCTGTGCCCAGGACTCGTGGCCTGCCAGAGACACAGGTAAGCTTTCTGTCTGCCAGCTGCCCAACCCACTGCTGTCTCCGGTGCCCAGCAGCGATGTGGGAAGCTGCTCTCCAGACAGGATATAGATGTCGTTGCTGTCCTCGGCTATGATCAAGCCCTGCTGCTCCTCTTCCTCCAGGCTAAACACTGTACCCTGAGAGGGAGAGCAAGTTCAGTGGTCAGTATGGAACAACAAAAATAACAAGCATTGCATGTTCCCATTTAATAAAGTGCTGATGGGTGGGATATAATAAGCTTATG
Source organism: Salvelinus sp. IW2-2015 (assembly GCF_002910315.2). NCBI lineage: Eukaryota > Metazoa > Chordata > Actinopteri > Salmoniformes > Salmonidae > Salvelinus > Salvelinus sp. IW2-2015. The sequence goes on from NC_036866.1 coordinate 38,035,522, forward strand.
ACCTTGTGGGATAAATAAACAAGACTGACATTTCAAAATGGGCAAAACCTCTGCCACTACTGGTCCACTGCTAAGAAAGGTGCGGATCCTTTTTTTAATTTTAAAGCAATATCACAGTAAAAAAAGTGACGCACACCTCAGTAAGGTTCAATGTCACATCTTTCACTTATATTTGACAGGAGTTGCAATACAAAGGCTTTGATGTGGTCTGGCAGTCACCACCTGAAACCCCAACATCAGCCCATCTTGAGGCTACAGTACGTCATCGGTGTTATCGCAGAKCTTTTGTCTCGACTTAACTTCCTACTGGTCATTCTAAAGGAAAACACTGAGGGTATCACAATCTAATGACGACTTCTGTGGTTTAACGTTTGTTTAGAGTTGCTCTATGGCCCTACCCTGGTCTTGATGAAGTCGACACCATTGACAAAGGGCCATAGCCCATGGGAGTGATCGACTAGAGTAAAACCTATGTAGAACAGCTGCATCTTATTTACTGGGACATAAAATAATTCTGATAGTGGTGACAGACTTCTAAAAAGGTATCCTCAGAGCTGCCGGTCCATAGCTGCTCTTAAGTAACTGAGTATAGGGCAATGGGCACAAGCTTGAAAACAAATTAAACACAATGGTATATATTCCCAACCAAACTATTGTGACACAGGCTTCTGTTTGTATGCGCATCTCTTCTTATGGTATCAATATCAAATGATCAAAGTAGTGTCTACAGTATGTCAAAATGTAACTTGTTGGCCTCCCGGGTGGCGCAGTGGTCTAAGGCACTGCATCGCAGTGCTAGCTGTGCCAGCAGAGAATCTGGGTTCGAGCCCAGGCTCTGTCGCAGCCGGCCGCGACCGGGAGGTTCATGGGGCGACGCACAATTGGCCTAGCGTCGTCCGGGTTAGGGAGGGTTTGGCAGAATAGGGATATCCTTGTCTCATCGCACACTAGCGACTCCTGTGGCGGGCCGGCCGCAGTGCACGCTGACCAGGTCGCTAGGTGTACAGTGTTTCTTCCGACACATTGGTGCGGCTGGCTTCCGGGTTGGATGCGCGCTGTGTTAAGAAGCAGTGCGGCTTGTTTGGGTTTCAGAGGACGCATGGCTCTCGACCTTCGTCTCTCCCGAGCCCATACGGGAGTTGTAGCGATGAGACAAGATAGTAACTACTAATAATTGGATACCACGAAATTGGGGAGAAAAAGGGGGTAAAAAAAAGTTACTTGTCTATATAATATATATATTTACTCATATATATATATATATATATATATATATATATATATATATATATATATATTGTTCTGTACAAAGTTAATTCCAACTAGTGGTGTGAATGGGAACTTACAACCGGGTCAGAAATTTAACTAGGCAAGTCAGTTAAGAACAACTTCTTATTTACAATGACGGCCTACCCCGGCCAAACCCGGACGATGGGACTCCCTATGGGACTCCCAATCACAACCAGATGTGATGCAGCCTGGACAAAATCTAATCTAACAGTCATTTTGGCTGTAGAGCAGGGATCCTCAACTAGATTCAGCTGCAGAACGATTTTTTCTTGAGATGATGGTCGGGGGGCCGGAACATAATTTCAAATAATTTGTAGACCGCAAATTCACCGCAAGGAGGCCAAACATATAATACTTAACTAAAACAATTTAAAACCTTGCTTACATTTGTATATGATCACGTGTCTCTCTATCATGCGTGGGAATACCTGAACAGATTTCCCAAATGAAGATCAATTGGAGCCGATTTCCTGGTGTTTTAACAGTTTCTTTTTTAGCTCAGAAAACCATTTGGCCCGCGGACAGTCAGATGGGGAACCCTGCTGTAGATTGAATCTGGGGCGGCAGGTAGCCTAGTGGTTAGTGTTGGGCCAGTAACCGAAAGGTTGCTAGATCGAATCAACGAGCTGACAAGGTACAAATCTGTCGTTCTCCCCCTGAACAAGGCAGTTAACCCACTGTTCCTAGGCAGTCGTTGTAAATAAGACTTTGTTCTTAACTGACTTGCCTAGCTAAATAAATCAAAATTGCATTCTATTAGGCACAGTACTGCTCCAATAGTTCCATTTAGGCCTATACAGTGCATTTGGAAAGTATTCAGACCCCTTGACTTACATTACAGACTTATTCTAAAATGGATTACATTATTTATTTTCCTCAATCTACACAATGACAAAGCAAACAGGTTTTTAGAAATGTTTGCAAATGCATTAAAAAGAAAACATACCTTATTTACATAATTATTCAGACCCTTTGCTATGAGACTGGAAATTGAGCTCAGGTGCATCCTGTTTCCATTGATCATCTTTGAGATGTTTCTACAACTTGATTGGAGTCCACCTGTGATAAATTTAATTGATTGGACATCATTTGGAAAGGCACACACCTGTTTTTACAAGGTCCCACAGTTGACAGTGCATGTCAGGCACAGGATTGTGCCGAGGTACAGATCTGAGGAAACGAACCAAAAKATTTCTGCAGCATTGAAGATCCAAGAACACAGTGGCCTCCATCATTAAATGGAAGAAGTTTGGAACCACCAAGACTCCTGGAACTGGCCACCCAGCCAAACAGCAATCAGGACAGAATGTCCTTGGTCAGAGTGGTGATCAAGAACCCGATGGTCACTCTGGCAGAGCTTCAGAGTCCCTCTGTGGAAATAGGAGAACCTTCCAGAAGGTCAAATCTCTGCAGCACTCCACCAATCAGGTCTTTATGGTAGAGTGGCCAGACGGACAGCCCGCTTGGAGTTTGCCAAAAGGCACCCAAAGGACTCTCAGACCATGAGAAACAAGATTCTCTGGTCTGAAGAAACCAGGATTGAACTCTTAACCTGAATGGCAAGCATCACGTCTGGACGAAACGGTGAAGCATGGTGGTGGCAGGATCATGCTGTGGGGAGAATTTTCAGAGGCAGCGACTGGGAGAATAGTCAGGATCGAGGGAAAGATGAACGGAGCAAAGTACAGAGATCCTTGATGAAAACCTGCTCCAGACCGCTCAGGAACTCCGCCTGGGGCGAAGGTTCACCTTCCAACAGGACAACGACCCTAAGCACACAGCCAAGACAACGCAGGAGTGGCTTCGGGACAGGTCTCTGAATGTCCTTGAGTGGCCCAGCCAGAGCCCGGACCTGAACCCAATCAAACATCTCTGCAGAGACCTGAAAATAGCTGTGCAGCTACGCTCCCCATCCGATTTGCAGAGAATGCAAGAAACTCCCCAAATATATGTGTGTCAAGCTTGTAGCGTCATACCCAAGAAGACTTGGGGCTTTAAATCGCTGCCAATGGTGCTTCAACAAAGTACTGAGTAAAGGGTCTGAATACTTATGTGAATGTTATTTCAGTTATTTAAATAATTTTTGCAATACCCCATAATGCTGTGTCATTATGGGGTATTGTGTGTAGATGAGGGGAAAAAACTATTTAATTCATTTTAGAATAAGCTGTAACGTAACAAATTGTAGGGGGGAGGGGGAAATCAAGGGTTCTGATTACTTTCCGAATGCACTGTGTTTTTAGATGTCAATATTTGCCCAGGTAGGTAAGTTGGTAGGAGGCTATTTAGGCACATTTAATAAAAAGGGATATCTTTGTGTAGGAAGCTTGAACATCAGCACTTAAGGTGGCTGCATCGCGTGTCAGACAGTGTGAAAATGGCTGCCTCAGAGCTCAGACTGAATTCCCACAGAGCACAGTAGGGGTAGCAGGGTGCCATGGACCTGACAGGATGGATCTGACAGCACTGACTGAGTCAGCCCAATCCACATCTCCCCCATGAAAAGATAAGGTTAAACTGTTACGGTCCATTCAGGTAGGCTAAATAACGGCTCTGGTACATTTATCTTCTATTCAAACAGGCTTGCAAATGACTACTTATTTGCATCGGACTCACAGAACATTTTCCTAACTAAAATGGGACCCATATTGTATCTATGTAAAATACAGGTGTTTGAGTTACGGGCTTATGCCCTGACTGAAGGTTATTCTCCTTACAAGGACATTCTCTCAGAGGCCAGGCTGCATCCCGGGAAGCCAGGCAGGGGATTAAAACTAAACACCAACCCTTCCTAGCATGCACTCTCTGGGTGTAAGCGGATTTGCGTGTGGAAGAGTGGTTGACAAAAAAAAATTTAAACCGTCCTCTGGGCAGAGGTTTAAATCGTTGGATAAAGAAGGGCAGCCATGTTGTGTGAGGGACATGAATAGGTCTCCATCTGGGAGTAACAACCGTTGGGTCTTTAGGCATATTAAATAAATCTGCAGTAGACCTTCACCCAGTTACTAAAGCCAGAAAAACAAGTTGTTTTCTATGTTCTCAAAAGAGCATATGGTAAAGCTCTCCCCATCAGCAGGCTAAGTAGACAACCAATTATTCAGTAGCTAAAAAAAAAAACATTACCAAAAGTGAAAATCAGATTTTCTAGGACACAGCATAAGCAGATATAAGTGAAATAAAATCTAGATATTTTGGCCCATCTGTAAATAGCCCATCCAACTAGCTCATCCCTTATATATATTTMTTTTGCTCCTTTGCACCCCAGTATCTCTACTTGCACATTCATCTTCTGCACATCTATCACTCGTGTTTATTTGCYAAATTGTAATTATTTCGCCACTACGGCCTATTTATTGCCTTACCTCCCTAATCTTACTTCCTTTYCACACACTGTATATAGACTTTTCTATTGTGCTATTGACTGCACGTTTGTTTATTCCATGTGTAACTGTGTTGTTGTTTCGGTCACACTGCTTTGCTTTATCTGGGCCAGGTCGCAGTTGTAAATGAGAACTTGTTCTAGACTAGCCTACCAGGTTAAATAAAGGTGATATGAAAACACCMATATTCTTCAGTACCTTCCAATAACTTCACACACCACGTTGATACAAAGACAGTCGCTGTTGTACAACAGAGACTTTTGAGGTGTTGTGATCGGTTGTCAGGCGTGTTAAACTCTCCATCCTCGCGACGACACACAGACAGAAAGACAAACACCTACTACACACACTGTTCCCCTGAGAGGAAGTCAGACAGCCCCACACAGAACAGCTCTTCCCAAACTACAGTAACTTCAGAAAAGTATTCATACTCCTTGACTTATTTCACAGTATTTATTTTTGTCGACGATCTACACAAAATACTTTGTTTATTAATGGAAAAATCAAAACACTAATAAATATTTTGACTAGATAACTATTCAATCCCCTGTGTCAATACATGTTAGAATCACCTTTGGCAGCAATTACAGCTGTGAGTCTTTCTGGGTAAGTATAGGAGCTTTACACACCTGGATTGTACAATATTTGCACATTATCCTTTCTAAAATGATTCAAGTTCTGTCAAGTTGGTTGTTTAGCAGGCAGCCATTTTCAAGTCTTGCCATACATTTAAGCCAAAACTGTAACCAGGCCACTCAAGAACATTCAATGTTGTCTTGGTAAGTATCTCCACAGTATAATTTGGCTTTGCGTTTTAGGTTATTGTCCTGCTGAAAAGGTGGATGTCGCCCAGTGTGTTGGAAAGCATACAACCAGATTMTCCTCTAGGACTGTGCTTAGCTCTATTCCTTTTAATTCTAATACAACTCCCTTGTCCTTGCCGATGACAAACATGCCCATAACATCATGCAGCCACCACCATGCTGGAAAATATGAAAATATTTTTCAAATTAGTCATTTGATTTTGATTTGAGAGGTATTCAGTGATGTGCTGCGTTGGATTTGCCCCAAACAATGCTTTGTATTCAGGACAAAAAGTTACATTTGCAGAATGTTTTGAAATATTACTTTAGTGGTGCCTTATTGCAAACAGGATGCATGTTTTGGAATATTTGTTATTCTGTACAGGCATCCTTCTTTTCACTCCATTTAAGTTAGAAAACTGAGGGGAYGATCAACAACATTGTAGTTACTCCACAATACTATCTCAGCCATTAAAACTGTTTTAAAGTCACCATTGGCCTRATGGTGAAATCCCTGAGCAGTTTCCTTCCTCGCCAGCAACTGAGTTAGTAAGGACGCCTGTATCTTTGTAGTGACTGGGTGTATTGATAACCCATACAAAGTGTAATTAATAACTTCACCATGCTRAAAGGGATATTCAAAGTCTGCTGTTTTTATTTTCTACCAATCTACCAATAGGTGCCCTTTGCAAGGCATTGGAATACTTCCTTGGTCGGTTGTTGAATTGGTGTTTAAAATTCACTSCTCGTCTGAGGGACATCACAGATAATTGTATGTGTGGGGTACAGAGATAAGGTAGTCATTCAAAAATCATGTTAAACACCATTATTGCACACCAGGTTAGTCCATGCAACTTATTAAAATTGACTCCTGAAGTTATTTAGGCTTGCTATAACAAAAGGGTTGAATACTTAAATGACTCYGGCGGCGCACAATTGGCCCAACGTCATCCGGGTTTGGCTGTCATTGTAAATAAGAATTTGTTCTTAACTGACTTGCCAAATTAAATAAATGTTAAATATATATATATATTTTTTTATATATCTCAGGCCATTTCAGCTTTTCATTTTTTATTAACGTAATTCCACTTTGACATTAAGGGGTATTGTGTGTAGTGACAATCTGAATTTAATAACATTTCAAATTCAGGCTGTAACACAAAATGTGGAAAAAGTCAAGAGGTGTGAATACTTTGAAGGCACTATGTACCACTCAACAATGCTGTGTACAAACAATGAGGGAAGTGATACCGCCACACACACACACACACACAGTTAAACTTATCTCAAGGTTGACACTACGCTCCACTGCACCTATGAACAGTTACCACAACCTTAACGGTCAAGGTACAGTGAGGTTGTGAGTGGTTAGTGATTACATAGGCTATACATCTACATTTTAGTCATTTAGCAGACGCTCTTATCCAGAGTGACTTACAGGAGCAATTAGGGATAAGTGCCTTACAGGAGCAATTAGGGATAAGTGCCTTGATCAAGGGCACAGACAGATTTTTCACCTAGTTAGCGTGGGGATTCGAACCAGAGACCTTTCGGTTACTGGCCCAACGCTCTTTACTGCTAGACTACCTGCTACTATACTAGGCTCTGATGTAAAAAAAATAATGTTTATCACCAGTGAAGGGCAACATTTCATCCCCACACTAGTATCACATGTACAGCCACATCTAACATACAGTATGAGATCCTTCTAGTCAAGACTTGGAAGCCTGCATCACTTGAAATGAGAGCTGGTAGTTTGTCCCAGCAGGGTCTCAGTCACATGTGACTTGCTACCTGTCACCCAAACATGCCACAGCTCTTTGCCAACACAAATATTAGAACTGGGAACTTAAGTCATGTTACAGACTGGCTGACTTAATTTCACTCATTCTTTGCTCCAAAATATATTGTGAAAGGATCATTGGTTTTTGGTGTCTTATCCAATGTTAAAGGCCCAGTGCATTCAAACATAACTGTCCCTTGTTATACACCCCCCCCCCCCCTCTCTTGAGTGTACAAAACATGAAGAACACCTTCCTAATATTGAGTTGCCCTCTGGACAGCCTCAAATCGTCGGGGCATGGACTCTACAAGGTGTTGAAAGAATCCACAGGGATGCTGTCCCATGTTGATGCCAATGCTTCCCACAGTTGTGTCAAGTTGGCTGGATATCCTTTGGGTGGTGGACCATTCTTGATACACAGGAAACTGTTGAGAGCGAAAAATCCAGCAGCATTGCAGTTCTTGACACACTCAAACCGGTGTACCTGGCACCTACTACCATACCGCTCGGAGGCGTCTGCATGTTCCTAAAGCACACCGTTGCCTCATTTGTGTCACAATCCAATGATAAAKCTGGGGGCAAAAATGCAATTTCATAATGTGGGGGGAGACATGTCCCCCCGTCCCCAGTGAAAGTTACGCCCCTGGCTTTCACCTGATCAGTCTGCCATGGAAAGATCCGGTGTTCCCAAAGTTTTTTWAAATTTTATTTTAAAACATTTACCCCCTTTTCTCCCCAATTTTTGTGGTATCCAATCGCTAGTAATTACTATCTTGTCTCATCGCTACAACTCCCGTACGGGCTCGGGAGAGACGAAGGTCGAAAGCCATGCGTCCTCCGAAGCACAACCCAACCAAGCCGCACTGCTTCTTAACACAGCGCGCCTCCAACCCGGAAGCCAGCCGCACCAATGTGTCGGAGGAAACACCGTGCACCTGGCCCCCTTGGTTAGCACGCACTGCGCCCGGCCCGCCACAGGAGTCGCTGGAGCGCGATGAGACAAGGATATCCCTACCGGCCAAACCCTCCCTAACCCGGACGACGCTATGCCAATTGTGCGTCGCCCCACGGACCTCCCGGTCGCGGCCGGCTGCGACAGAGCCTGGCTCCGAGTGCCACCCAGAGACTCTGGTGGCACTGCCCTAGACCACTGCGCCACCCGGGAGGCCATGTTCCTAAAGTTTTGTACAAGTCCACACTGGGGTTTGAATAATACTGTGAAAATAATAATGCCCTTTAAGTGCAAGACTCGTTTGAAAAGACTYCCTGAAATTCCGGTGGGATGGAGTTTTGGCCTGCCTGGTGATATCAGTAGGTGGTAAATTAGTTAATAAACCAATAAGAAAGAGTTACAAACCTCTTTGCTAATAGCAGCTATTTTCTTCCTCCATACTCAGACCAATCCCAGACAGTCCTAACAAATGTCTTGCTTGAGAAATTGTCCTTCGTTAAAGAAGCAATTTTTATTTCTTTGACCATTTTAAAATTGGAAACAAATCACAACCAGGTTTCCCCATCCATCCTTTTTATGTAAGTAAAGTACATGTCGAATTAAAAATGTCATGACAGGCCTGATGGAAACAGTAKATTTTTCAGTGAACTCTCCAAATGTCAACAAAAGACGCTAGACAAGGTGGGACCTTTTTGTGTTAGTAAAATGAATTGTGCGAGGAACGGTGGAAAGGCTTTTATGCGCAAATATTGATATAACCATCATATCAAAGTCAATTTAGAATCACGCGTTGACATGTGTGGTCCTCCCACTACGACTCGTTCGTCGGGAAAGCATGCAGTTTTGGCCTACGGATGAAATTCACAAAGTGGTGACAGTGCAATGTGATGTTGATGCTCCTTTCCAATAAATATTGAGGGTCTCATTCTGGTGACATGATCAACGACGCTTGGCTGCCGTTTGACAAATAAAAATAATTTCTCCTCGGTCCATAATAATCTCATCATGTAGGCTATAAAACGCGCTRGCGCCAACAGAGCACGGATACAGTACCAGAGTGGGCACACTCGCTATATAACGAAACATTTTTTGGTGAGAAAACCATCAGTAGAGTTGAAAATGCGATGGAAACACATTTAACTTGTACTTTTTATTCAGTATAATTTAACTGCAAAATTMTATTTGTATGTGTACTACCTCGTCACGCACAGCCTTTAATCTGCAACAAGTCAATTTGATGGAAACATCTCTGGTGGGAAAATTCACATTTRTATGCAGATTTGCATGAAAATCTGTCACCAATTGGATGGAAACCTAGCTAGTAAGGTACTTAAGAAATCAGAAATGATCTGATAGAGATAAAAAAAAAACAGCCACATTGGCCCTTTAATGCTTAGCCTACATGTATGCATTGGTGTGTACAGATTTGCAATTATGTTCATGGACACTGGTCTGGGTGTTCTGATAATGTACATTTCATTTTTATTTAAACTAGGCAAGTCAGTTAAGAACAAATTCTTATTTACAATGACGGCCTTGTTCAGGGGCAGAATGAGATTTTTACCTTGTCAGCTTAGGGATTCGATCTAGCAACCTTCAGTTACTAGTCCAACGCTCTAACCACTAGGCTACCTGCTGCCCAAAGACCGCTTACGTAACATAAGAGGAGTTCCTGGTAGTCAGACATTGAGGGATTCATGCTGACATCAGGCTCCATGCTCAGCCAGCCAGCCCAGAGCTGTCTAACCTTCCAGTATACTCAGATACGATTTTGTTTCTCAGAAACTCTAATCCCATAGTAATGAGTCGGTTTCAGCCCGAGGGCCCCATCCTAACAATACCTCTCATTTAGTGTCGTGTACTGCTATGAAGTGCCATCAAAGGGGATTGACTCCCAGGAGGGGCCACTGGACACAGTAACATAATGGCCATTCAATATAGTCGCACAAGAGCTTTGTCAGTGACATAAAAACATCCCCCAGTCAGGATTCCCCCATTATTACTGAGCCTAATCCCATCACTCCTCCCTCATCCAATTAATCCACTAACACTAAAGAGCAACAAAGCTATTCTAACCTACCGTGTCAAACGAGTAAGACATCATGTACCCTTTTAGYAAGTAGCTTTCATTCAAAAATAATTATACAAGGATCCAGTGGCCCCCAAGAGGCATGGCCTCCTTTCTTGTTAGATTGGCTGCAGCTGGGTGTAGGCCTATAACCAGGTTTATCCAGGAGGGTTAATGTGAAGCAGCTGGCCTGATGGGAACAGCCACATGGATGAATGACTACACGTCTTCTACAAATTAACACCGCACTAAAAATGACCCYTTTGCCCTCATTTATGAGAAGGGTTTCAACAAGAGAGTCTGGTAACAGCCAGATAGCGGGACTGTGCTTGACCTTGGAGCATCAGACAGAGGACCTTGGGACCAGGCGTCCAGAAGGCTTCCAGCACAAAAGGTTGCGTTGCTCTCACTGTGTCAGTGTGTGTGACGCAGGTTGCATCAGGCAGCAGCAGTAGACACTYACCTGGGTTCAGCCATTAGCATAGATGCCCTGACCAACAGTATGAAGCGAATAAAACTGACCATCCTACAGTGGGGATCTGACCTGGGTTCAGCTGTTAGCAGTTGAGAGGTAGCACTGCTCTGGGAGGCTAGAACTATAAGTATGCCAGTCTGGCTCTGGTGATTTATTTCCTCAGCAGAGCCAGACACACCAAAACAAAGAGATGRACTCAGCATTTCACCCCAGCAGCAGAGACATCTCTTACGTAACCTGGCGGAGGGCTGTGCAGCCTGACAGACCAGAAAACATCCAGCAGCACCCCCCCAAAAAATATGATTTGTGCCCGTGTGTTTATAAGGCAACCAAAATTCAGTATATGTGAAAGTATTTGGGCATTTGCCTGACTAAGCTGCAAAGTTTGTGGCCTTTTGGCAAGTAACTTTACTATTGTGCGCTGCAACGGAGGTGTCAAGCTCAATTTGAGAGCACAACGTAAGCACACCTGTCACAAGCAGTTTCTGAGAGACACACCAACATGAAACTTTATTACTGCATTCATTTTCTGAACATTTTAGCCTTCCTCGCCCAGATGACCTTAGACAAGGTGTCAGAGACTTCCTAGCAACAGCAGTTGCATCACCCATGACAAGGTCTGTAATACAACATGGCTGAAGGTCCCTGTCAGAACACACACCCGCAGCAGTTTTCACTGTCGTGCTTAAGCACAGCAGTCAGCGCTGTCTGAAGAACAGGGCTAGAAATAGAGGGACGGGTGTGTAGGGGTGTTCAAGGGCAAAGTTCAGATAATGACCTTTGCACCAGCCAAGTTTAATACACACACACACACCCCTCACTCTTAGATTAGCTACATAGGGTTTTAGGCTCTCACACAGTTCCAGTATGTCACAGACCTAAACCCTTCATAGTGAACAGGTTCAAATGCAGTCATAGCCATGCTAGTCCATTTTGAATCAGAAGCAGTCCTTATTCAAAATGTCTCTCTAGTGTATTGCATTCCCCTTGCTTACTCATCATCCCCCCTCCCTCCCATGGCCGGGTCGGATTTATGAGATGCTGGTCTTGTTGTCCAATGAAGTGAACACGACATTGGGGTCATAATCCTTTTTGTTTCCTAATGTAATTAAACAAAAAGGCATGGTCATCGTCAGAGCCACCAAACATAGGAGGGACCACGGTCACGAGGATGGCACGACGTACCCGTCATCTAAATCAATCTGCCACCCATCAGATTTACAGTGATAACTACAACCAATCAAAATCGCTCAATAAGCGATAAACCCAGGAGGCAGTTCGGGAATTCCTCGTTTGTAAAAGTTGCAAGATAGATGGAGGGAAAATTCGGTGCATTCTGTTCTATTCTAAATGCTCCGTCATAGAGAACCTTAGGGATGATTGTGTTCTAGGCACTGTGTTCAAACTGTCAACTCAGATATCCACACACTTCACATCACGGGCAAACGAGCTAAAACCAGATTCGGAGACGCGAGCCCTTCCCTACGGTCCAGAGTTCTTCAATCACCCACCCCCCAACCGCTACCAACCGTCTCTTACTAACCACGATCAATGTACTCCCACAGTCCTCTACACAAACACGCACCACCAAAAAACACAAGATGAATGACCTACCTGACTGTGACCCGGCTCACCCAGCAACTATAGAGTAAGTGCTTCCCTGAGCAGGGTCAGAAGCCCAGAAAGAGTCCCCCCCAAAAAAGAGAGCGAGAGACAAAGGGAGGGAGGAGTGGAGAGAAAGAAGGGGGACCCAGTTGTAGCGAAGTGGAGCCACACACCAACCGCTGTGACAGAATGACAGTAACGGAGCTTTAASTTCACACCACAGGAGGAGTTCCCACTGGCGTGTCATACCCACCCCCTCTACTCCACTCTCTCCCTCCCCCTGCAGTCCCAGCTCTAGCCTATGGACCATCCCTGACATAGCAGTGGGAGTGTGGCAAAGTTAGTATTAGCAGAAGTGAGTCAGGAAGGATGCATCAGAGATGGTCATGGTATGTTATCCCTTTACTGCCCCACAGCAATTCTTATTCTCGCCACAAGACAAGGACAGCTGTGTTTTTTTCTTTTCCCTAGGGCTTGTTACTGTAATGAATAGGCTACACAGTATCTGTATTGACAGCAGAACCACTTCTTCTACATGGTGCCGTTTAAGATTACGGAGGACGATTTGTCTTTATGAGCATGGCATTATTTTCATTAGAGCACATTGGATGGCTCATTTATATTCCATTCACCCAGTTCAATGTAACATGGATAGGTTTAGGCTTCTACATGATACTCACATTTGCCCTATACCCATCATGGAGGTTGCTACAAACTACCCRACAAATGAACGTTTATAACATAGGTGCACAGATTGAGACAAATTGGAATAATCAAGGTTGACAGAGTGTGACAAATTCAATACTGACTTGCACACTCTTGCCTGCATCTAGCTGATCTGGYGTGTAATCATTAGTCCAAACAGTTTCAAAATGTTCCATTCTGCAACTAAAASAAGAGTTTATTTTGGACAAATTCACTTAGGTCCCTCCCAGTTTAGTTCCGTGTGCTTCCGTTTAATAAATGTTTGGCGACAGAATCAGTGGAATGAATACACCCCTGATCACACAGTTCACTTTCATAGCAGCCACATACAGCGTCATCACTTTGCTCATTGTATAATTCCTTATATGCACTCTCCTCCTCTCACCTTTTCCCTTCGCCTGTGGACATCACAACAGCTGTCTGTGACCAGGTGCAAAAACCTCTCCAAGCCAAACCGTCATACCATAAACGCAAAACAGCCTACGTTGTCACCATATTAACGTTAGTCAACAAACTAGAACTAACACATTAATAAACCCACAATCACACAGTACAGTAAGCACTTTAATAGGTTACACCAGCAGGCCCTGGTGGCAATAAATTAATAAAACACAAAAGCTTACCTTGACTTGGAAGAGTTGCAGTGTTGGATAGCCTTAGCKTGCTAGCTAACATAAATAACATCACACTCGGAGTCAAGTTGTTGAGTAGGCTAAATTAGCTGCATTAGCTAAGTGAGTGAAAGGTAAACTAAAGACTTGTCTCTRTCCCTCTCGTTCTTTCTCTGAAATYCCCTTATAGCCAGTCTCTCAACAATGACTAAATGCCCTTATAGCCAAACATGTACAGTGGATCTCTGGCGCCCTCCTCWGGCTATAGTGTGTTGTGAAAAGAAACAGCAGCCAACAGGTCAAGGCTGAAACATTAATCTGCTTGAACTTTGCATAAGATATMAATAAGTGGTTCATTCTTGGCTTGTTCGCCGTCCCATCCCTCCCCTTGTCCAGTGTCCACTCACCCATCCTCCCTGCCGGATGATGTAGTCTGCCTCAGCCTCCTCCAGGAAATTGACCCCCAGAGGAAGCAGGGTGGCCAGGATCTGTCCTTCTCCCTGTAGGGCCTGCAGCAGCACTAAAGGCACCAGCACCTGGGGACAGTGAGTGCAGAGTGTCAGGCCCAGTTCAAGACACTACCCAAAAGGAACCAGGATGGGTCAAATCAAAATGATGATGGTTCCACCAGGACTTTCAAAAAGGCTAAGGGGAGCTTCCACCACACATCAGATTTACGGCTGGCACGGTAATTGTATCATCATGTAACCGACGATAATGAATGAAGATAGTCATGAAAAAAAATATCTTTCATAACAGTAAAAATAAAATAATCCAATGTTATTAATCAACATCATATTCAAGTCGACAAACTTTACCCAAAAGCAGCAAAGTAGTTTGGCTTACATCTAACAACAGATAAGGAGAGACGAGATAAAAGTAGCTAGTTTTAGAATTTTGTGTTGTGAATTAAACAGCTGACTGAAGGCGGGACATATAGATGAGGTCCGTTTGTGATAACATGGACTCTTACGTGATTAAACTTTGTTGCTCGTTTCAGCAAGGTGTTGTAGCAAACCAGTCGTCGGTTGCCTTTGTGTGTCTTTTTTGCTATTCAAAACAATAAAACGGTGACCGTGGTCAATTGGCTGACAAATAACCGTCATTCCAAGTTCCATGATCGTCACAGCCCTAATCATATTCCTTAGGATCTGCAAACACCATAGTCCTAAGAGCTAGGGAAAGAGCTTCTAGGTTGTTTCTGAACTAGGCCTAATAGGTTGTCAGGCAGTAACAGCAGGTGCACAGTAGAGATCCCTCACCTTGGTCCAGCCGCTCTGCGTGTGGCAGGAGACGTCTTGTGCTGCTTCTCTGAAACGCTCGTAGTCCAAAGGCCTGCCAAACGAACACACAGTGATCATTCGTCAATGACCTTGAAAGTAACTTGAGAAATGCATGCGTCACAGAAAGATGGTTTATAAATATGATTAAGATCATTTAGAAACACACACATTCCTAGCCTGTGATATGAGTAATGTCCTTACATTTCTGTAACTTGAGAAAATTAAACGGAAGCCTATATGCTAGTTTGGTGTCATTAATTAAACCTATATTGAGTGTTCCTTAGAAGAGGGCTCCCGAGTGGAGCAGTGGTGTAAGGCACTGCATCTCAGTGCAACAGGCGTCACTAGAGTCCCTGGTTCGAATCCAGGCTCTCACATCAAGCWGTGATTGGGAGTCCCATAGGGCGGCGCACAATTTGGCTGGGGTAGACAGTCATTGTAAATAGGAATTTGTTCTTAACTGACTTGCCTAGTTAAAAAAGGTTAATAATTTATTTATAAAAAATACATTCTATCATTAAAAGCACAATAAAAAAACTGAAGTAGTCATGCAATACAACCTTTCACAAAAGGTCCATGTGCTGTTCTGAACTTGCTAGACAGGAACACTTTCCCTAAGACAGTATTGAAAGMCACCATCAACTCCACCTTGACTTTAGGCCTACAGTACAGGTGAGCCAGAGACGCATGCATATTTATGCTGATGAGGCTACCCAGGCACTGATGTGCTGTCTGTATTCAAGTACTCTTGAAGGCACTGACACGCATGTCTTTTCCCAACCAAAATGGTCAACTACCAAACTAATAGGTTTCAACAACGTAGGGAAAACAGCAATACACAGTTTACTAAATCTGTTCTTTTAAAAAGGGTGAACAGTGAACTCTACAACTGGCTACTCATGCTGCATGCACACACAATGAGAGAATGTTAGGCTAGATGTCAGTTCTCCCCTGGTGTACCCCTCTCATTGAAGCCACAAAGGTCAAGGCAGACTCCAATACTGCAGGCATTGTTTTCATAAAACAGGATCCCCATTATAGTAAATGGGAAGATGGCAGTCTTCATGGATAAAACAATAAAAAGCATCCTGGTACCAATAATTGCTTCTCTTACACCAGATGTATGTCCTTGAACCGTCTATTTTAAAGTCGCACACAGAGTAAGTTATGATAATTTAGTAGTACAACAGCTAGCTCCATGTCTTTATACAGTTGAAGTCAGAAGTTTACATACACCTTAGTCAAATACATTTAAACTCAGTTTTTCACAATTCCTGTCATTTAATCCTAGTAACAATTCCCTGTCTTAGGTCAGTTAGGATCACCACTTTATTTTAAGAATGTGAAATGTCAGAATAATAGGAGAGAGAATGATTTCAGCTTTTATTTATTTCATCACATCCCCAGTGGGTCAGAAGTTTACATACACTCAATTAGTACTTGGTAGCATTGCCTTTAAATTGTTTAACTTGGGTCAAACGTTTTGGGTAGCCTTCCACAAGAAGTTTGTTGAATTTTGGCTCATTCCTCCTGACAGAGCTGGTGTAACTGAGTCAGGTTTGTAGGCCTCCTTGCTCACACACGCTTTTTCAGTTCTGCCCACACATTTTCTATAGGATTGAGGTCAGGGCTTTGTGATGGTCACTCCAATACCTTGACTTTGTTGTCCTTAAGCCATTTTGACACAACTTTGGAAGTCTTTGTCCCCACGTGCAGTTGCAAACCGTAGTCTGGCTTTTTTATGGCCGTTTTGGAGCAGTGGCTTCTTCCTTGCTGAGCGGCCTTTCAGGTTATGTCGATATAGGACTCGTTTTACTGTGGATATAGATACTTTTGTACCTGTTTCCTCCAGCATCTTCACAAGGTCCTTTGCTGTTGTTCTGGGATTGATTTGCACTTTTCGCACCAAAGTACGTTCATCTCTAGGAGACTAAATGCGTCTCCTTCCTGAGCGGTATGACGGCTGCGTGGTCCCATGGTGTTCATACTTGTGTACTATTGTTTGTACAGATGAGCGTGGTACCTTCAGGCGTTTGGAAATTGCTCCCAAGGATGAACCAGACTTGTGGAAGTCTCCAATGGAGCCCGGATCTCAATCCTATTGAGCACGTCTGTAAGCTGTTAGTGTCTTAACGACCGTTTTGGGAGTTATTTGGATTGTCTTTGAAAGACAGGGTCCTGAAAAATTTCTTTTTTTGTTATGTGTGTGTATGTATGTATATATATATATATATATATAAACGTTCGTTAAGACACTAACAGCTTACAGACGGTAGGCAATTAAGGTCACAGTTGTGAAAACTTAGGCCTAAAGAGGCCTTTCTACTGACTCTGAACACACCAAAAGAAAGATGCACAGGGTCCCTGCTCGTCTGCGTGAACGTGCCTTAGGCATGCTGCAAGAAGGCATGAGGACTGCGGATGTGACATGTTGCAATGTCCGTACTGTGAGACGCCCAAGACAGCGCTACAGGACGGACAGCTGATCGTCCTCGCAGTGACAGACCACYTGTAACAACACCTGCACAGGATCGGTACATCCGAACATCACACCTGCGGACGGCAACAACACCAGGAACGCACAATCCCTCCTTCAGTGCTCAGACTGCTTGGCGCTGTTGTAAGGCAGGTCCTCACCAGACATCACCGGCAACGTCGCCTATGGGCACAAACCCACCGTCGCTGGACCAGACCGAACTGGCAAAAAGTGCTCTTCACTGACGAGTCATGGTTTTGTCCCACCAGGGGTGATGGTCGGATTTGCGTTTATCGTCGAAGGAATGAGCGTTACAGCGAGGCCTGTACTCTGGAGCAGGATCGATTTGGAGGTGGTGGGTCCGTCATGGTCCGGGCGGTTGTCATTGCAGGCAATCTCAACGCTGTGCGTTACAGGGAAGACATCCTCCTCCCTCATGTGGTACCCTTCCTGCAGGCTCATCCTGACATGACCCTCCAACATGACAGAGCTCCACCTATACTGCTCGTTCTGTGCGTGATTTCCCGCAAGACATGATTGTCAGTGTTCTGCCATGGCCAGCGAAGAGCCCGSATCTCAATCCCATTGAGCACGTCTGGGACCTGTTGGATCGGAGGGTGAGGGCTAGGGCCATTCCCCCCAGAAATGTCCGGGAACTTGTAGGTGCCTTGGTGGAAGAGTGGAGTAACATCTCACAGCAGTCCATGAGGAGATGAACTGCAGTACCTAATGCAGCTGGTGGCCACACCAGATACTGACTGTTATTTTTATTTTAACCCCCCACCCCCTTTGTTCAGGGACACATTATTCAATTTCTGTAAGTCACATGTCTGTGGAACTTGTTCAGTTTATGTCTCAGTTGTTGAATCTTGCTATGTTCATACAAATATTTACACATGTRAAGTTTGCTGAAAATAAATGCAGTTGACAGTGAGAGGACGTTTCTTTTTTGGCTGATTTATTTTATATTCCCGCAGGAGGCCTTTTGGTTAAATAAATAAAAAAGTACCCTGATACTCAATGAAAGGGGTAACACTGTGCTAGCCTGCAACGTCACTTCCTGGAATAGCTCAAACTGCGCGTGTTATGCCTACATAAATTGCCTACATGAGACGCCATCTTAACCAACCTCCTTGGCTTCAAATGCTCTATCGAGTATTCACATTGAAATGAATGGTGCCACGTGATCGATGGTTTTGTCCATTCATAGATTGTTATTGGTGTATACTGCAGAACAGACACTCACGCACTGAGGAGTGTGTGTACAGCGGAGGCCAGGTGTGTGTCCAGGTCTCTGGTCACCCGGTCGCCCAGAGCAGCAAGGCAGTCCTCGATGGAGCTCTCTGGGTTGGCAGGGCTGAACACTGGAGACATGTGGCAGTCGAAGCCTGTACTGGAGAAGGCTGCAAACACACACCCAATCATTTCTTTAACAGACGTCTGTGTTGTGAGGGCATACAATATCTGTGCTGTGTGCGCGCGCACATCCTCTTACAGGCTGAGATCTCGTGTTCCAGTTGCCTCAGCTCTTCCTCTATCTGTCCTTTCATCACTCTGTTCCGCTCTCTCTCCATCTCTCTGTCCACAGCATACTGGTCATCTCCTGGAAGGGAACACAACACCCTGATACTCAGCTAACAGTCACATGTGACATATTTACAATCAATGACATCATTATCTATGTTTCCACTTTTCCAGTGATGTTTTTTGGTCGACACTTAGAAAGTTGTCATGGAAAACAGACGAGACAATTGCCTGCTACAGTATGTTTCCACTGAACGGAAAAACAGCTGGACGTCAGAAATAAAAAATATATACATCTTTTTTTTTTTTTTAAACACTTCAGCAAAAATCTAGCGTCTAATAAAAATTAAATGGTTAGAGGTTTCCATTATCCAAATTGCGCATTAGTAAATTGGTGACAGCCTGTATGCCTTCCCTCCTATTCTTTTCATGTCTCAGGTATATTGCCATATTGTAATATTTGTGCCAACTTATCGCCACAGTCCATATGGTGAAACTTGCACTCCAGTAGACCTGAAATACAGAG
The DNA here is from genome assembly GCF_002910315.2 of Salvelinus sp. IW2-2015. Taxonomy (NCBI): domain Eukaryota; kingdom Metazoa; phylum Chordata; class Actinopteri; order Salmoniformes; family Salmonidae; genus Salvelinus; species Salvelinus sp. IW2-2015. Next base: position 38,055,003 of record NC_036866.1, read on the forward strand.
ACACACAAAAGTATGAACAACCCTTCAAATTAGTGGATTCAGCCATACTCATTGCTACAGGTGTATAAAAAAATATTTAAAAAACAAGCACACAGCCATGTATGTATGCATGTACAGTGCATTTGGAAAGTATTTAGACCCCTTGACTTCTTCCACATTGTCAAGTTAGCCTTATTCTAAAATTTATTAAATCGTTAGTCCCCCCTCAATCTACCCACAATACCCTATAATGACAAAGCAAAGACAGCTTTGTTGAATTTTTGCAAATGTATTAATAATAAACATTTACATAAGTATTCAGACCCTTCACTCAGTCCTTTGTTGAAGCACATTTGGCAGRGATTACAGCATCGAGTCTTCTTGGGTATGACGCTACAAGCTTGGTACACCTGTATTTGGGGAGTTTCTCCCATTCTCTGCAGATCCTCACAAGCTCGGTCAGGTTGGATGGGGAGCGTTGCTGCACAGCTATTTTCAGGTCTCTCAAGAGATGTTCGATCGGGTTCAATTCGGGCTCTGGCTTGGCCACTCAAGGAACTTCAGAGACTTGTCCCGAAGCCACTCCTGCATTGTCTGGGCTGTCTGCTTAGGGTCATTGTCCTGTTGGTAAGGTGAACCTTCATCCCAATCAGAGGTCCTGAGCAGGTTCCCTCCAGATATGACGCTTGGAATGCAGGCCAAAGTGCTCAATCTTGGTTTCATCAGACCAGAGAATCTTGTTTCTCATGGTCAGAGTCCTTTAGGTGCCTTTTGGAAAACTCCAAGCGGGCTGTCATGTGCCTTTTACTGAGGAGTGGTTTCTGTCTGGCCACTCTACCATAAAGGCCTGATCAGTGGAGTGCTGCAGAGATGGTTGTACTTCTGGAAGGTTCGCCCATCTCCACAGAGGAACTCTGGAGCTCTGTCAGAGAGACTATCAGGTTCTTGGTCACCTCCCACGATTGCTCAGTTTGGGCGGGCAGCCAGCTCTAGGAAGAGTCTTGGTGGTTCCAAACCCCTTCTATTTAAGAATGATGGAGACCACTGTTCTTGAGGACCTTCAAAGCTGCAGAAATGCTGTGGTACCCTTCCCCAGATCTGTGCTTTGACACAATCCTGTCTCGGAGCTCTACGGAAAATTCCTTCGACCTCATGGTTTTGACGTGCACTGTCAACTGTGGGACCTTTTAATATAGACAGATGTGTGCCTTTCCAAATCATGTCCAAATCATGTCCAATCAATTGAATTTACCACAGGTGGACTCCAATCAAGTTGGATGATGAATGGAAAAAGGACGTACCCGAGCTCAATTTCAAGTCTCATAGCAAAGGGTCTGAATACATCTGTAAATAAGGTATTTGCAAACATTTCTAAAAGCCTGTTTTCACTTTGTCATTATGGGGTATTGTGTGTAGTTTGATGAGGATTTTTTAAATATTTTTTATCCATTCTAGAGTAAGACTAACGTAACTAAATATGGAAAAAGTGAAGGGGGTCTGAATACTTTCCGAATGCACTGCAGGTATGTAAGTATGTATGAATCCTCTATGGCACAGTTGTAKATTTTTTGGTCCTTAAATAAAAGAAAGTATACCAGTTTCATTCATCACAGATTTTCTTTAACCAGTTTTGGCCTTTAACGCAGGGCCGACAGGCACGTTCCTTACCTTCTTCCACTTGCTTCTTACATTTTTGCGGAAATGCTGCAATTAGTTGCTTGTCATTTTGGACAGAGCAGACATTTCCATATATTTTTGTTAGCTGCATGTGTGACATAACTCAACCAYTCCTATTTATGATTATTGTAATCTTCGTAATTTACAAAACATTTATTGTTTAACCATAGGGTTGCAAAGGGTCGTAAACTTTCCGGTAAATTTCCGGGATTTTTCWGAAAATATTCGATGGAAGTTAAGCCTGGGAATTTGGGGAATTTTGCTTAAATACATTTTTTTTCTTCAAGTTAGCTTATAACAGTGATTTTCTTTTGATACACAAGGCAATTCTAGATCATGTGCATATTTTGGTAAAACTATCCCCAATTCAAACTCCTTCCATTTAAAGAACAGCGTACATGTTGGACACCAAGTATGCTGGCAAGAGCATCCTGTCTGGTGCAGAGATCAACAACTACCTTTAAAACAGGTAGTTAGGTAAGGACACAAGCAAATAAGTAAACTGGGATATGACTAAAGACTTAAATCAGGGTGATTGTTCCACAAATAGGCAGGTGTTGTCCTTTCCATGGTAGCGAGATCTTATTTTTTTACTAACCTTCTATTAACATATACTGTAATAAGAATGTATTATTTCAGAATATGAAAACCGTCAGACCATTTTATTGGTAAACTACCCGGTAACTTAAAAGTCGTATTTTTTTGTGATCCAATACGTAAAATAGTACACTTATCAATTTGGTTGTAATCCAGAAAGGTTAGAAAAATATCTAGATCCTCAGGCTGTGGAGGGATGCAAATTGTTGATTTAAAAGAAACCATGAATCCGAGTACAATGACCCCTTTGATTTTAAGCCGTGGATTTTTAGCCCCTTGATATTATAGTTGGATCTGATTTTAATAGCTAACATTGATGGTCATATGAAATAGTTATGCCGATAGTGGACAACTTTGTTTTACTCCGACAGTTAAATACTTTAAGTAGCCATTATTTACCATTTTACACATAGGGTTACTACACACACGTATGTGGACACCCCTTCAAATTAGTGGATTCAGCCATCTCAGCCACACCCGTTGCTGACAGGTGTATAAAAATCGAGCACACAGACATGCAATCTCCATAGACAAACATTGGCAGTAGAATGGCCTTACTGATGAGCTCAGTGACTTTCAACATGGCCAAGTCATAGGATGCCACCTTTCCAACAAGTCAGTTCATCAAATTTCTGCCCTGCTAGAGGTGCTCCGGTCAACTGTAAGTGCTGTTATTGTGGAGTGGAAACGTCTTGGAGCAACAATGGCTCAGCCGCGAAGTGGTAGGACACACAAGCCCACAGAACAGGACCGCCTAGTGCTGAAGCACGTAGAAATCGTCTGTCCTTGGTTGCAACACTCACTATCGTGTTCCAAGCAACATCAGCACAAGAAGTGTTCGTCGGGAGCTTCATGAAATTAGTTTCCATGGCTAAGCACACAAGTCTAAGATCACCATGCACACTGCCAAGAGCCGACTGGAGTGGTGTAAAGCTCGCCGCCACAGGACTCTGGAGCAGTGGAAACGCAGTCTCTGGAGTGATAATCTCGCTTCCTCATCTGAAAGTCCAATGGACGAATCTGGGTTTGGCGGATGCCAGGAGAACACTACCTGGCCGAATGCATAGTGCCAACTGTAAAGTTTGGTGGGGGAGGAATAATGATCTGTAGCTATTTTTCCATTGTTTGGGCTAAGCCGGTTAGCTCCAGTGAAGGGAAATCTTAACGCTACAGCATACAATYACATTCTAGACGATTCTGTGATTCCAACTTGTGGGAACAGTTTAGGGAAGGCCCTTTCCTGTTTCAGCATGGCAATCCCCAGTGCACAAAGCGAGGTCCATACAGAAATGGTTTGTCGAGATCAGTGTGGAAGAACTTGACTGGTCTGCACAGAGCCATGACCTCAACCCCATTGGACGCCTTTGGGATGAATTGGAACACCAACTGCAACCCAGGCCTAATCGCCCAACGTCAGTGCCAGACTTCACTAAAGCGCGTGGTTGAATGGAAGCAAGTCCTCGCAGCAATGTACCAACATCTAATGGAAAGCCTTCCCAGAAGAAGTGATGGCTGTTTTAGCAGCAAAGGGGGGACCAACTCCYTATTAATGCCTATGACTTTGGAATGATATGTTCGACGAGCAGGTGTCCACATACTTTTGGCACATTATGTCAGAAAATGCCTTATAAATTCTAAAGCCTTGGTTAAAAACAAGTTGTCATCCAATAGGCTTTGATTACACTTCCACTATGCTCGCAACATGGAAATTCTGTAAGAGTAATATATATGCCAATTATTTGATGGTCCGACCGCATTCTGTTCCCCATGAACACTTCTGGTGCCAGCGAAAACGATGTAAGTAGTCAAGACGATTAGCTTGATTGAGCCTCCACCACAGTTTGAACATTCGGATCAAAATTAAAAATATTAATTAATATTACCCCTTTTGAGTTTCGTTGCACTATCCACCCCCCCACAAGCTCAGATGTTCAACAGTTTCTCCAACACCGATCCCAACTCAAGAGTAGACTTGTGCATGTGCATGCAGTTGTAGCTGTTTAAGAAGGCATGCCAAATTGAGCAAGAATGGGGAGATTTGATTAACCAATGTCTAGTCCTAACTGATGTATGCTGGATACAGCCCTTTCCCCCGGAACACACACACTCGCTGGTCCCCCATTGTGACAATGTTCAAGCACCTCTGTGCAGTCAGACCATTAAATTAATTTGTGCCGCCAGGGCCACAATAATTTGCCCACTCTCTGACTGTCAGTGTGACCCCCCTCCCTATACGGCACCACAACAAACCTGCCAACAGAGGGACGCCCACCAAAACTCACAGACCAGGCAAGGAGGGCATTAATCAGAGGCAACAAAGAGACCAAAGATAACCCTGAAGGAGCTGCAAAGCTCCACAGCGGAGATTGGAGTATCTGTCCACAGGACCACTTTAAGCCATACACTCCACAGAGCTGGGCTTTATGGAAGAGTGGCCAGAAAAAAAGCCATTGCTTAAAGAAAAAAAWATAAGTAGGCACATTTGGTGTTCGCCAAAAGGCATGTGGGTGACTCCCCAAACATATGGAAGAAGGTACAGATAAAACTAAAATCGAGCTTTTTGGCCACCAAGGAATATGCTATGTCTGGCACAAACCCAACACCTCATCACCACAGTGAAGCATGGTAGTGGCATCATCGTGCTTTGGGGATGTGTTTCATTGGCAGGGACTGGGAAACTGTTCAGAATTGAAGGAATGATGGATGGCGCTAAATACAGGGAAATTCTTGAGGGAAACCTGTTTCAGTCTTTCAGAAATTTGAGACTGGGGCGGAGGTTCACCTTCCAGCAYGACAATGACCCGAAGCATACTGCTAAAGAAAAAACACTCGAGTTTAAGTGGAAACCAATCCAATTGAGAATCTGTGGTATGACTAAGATTGCTGTACACCAGCAGAACCTATCCAACTTGAAGGAGCTGGAGCAGTTTTACCTTGAAGAATGGGCAAAAATCCCAGTGGCTACACGTGCCAAGCTTATAGAGACATACCCCAAGAGACTTGCAACTGTAATTGGTGCAAAAGGTGTCTCTACAAAGTATTGACTTTGGTGGGTGAATAGTTATGCACGCTTAAGTTTTTTTGTCTTATTTCTTGTTTGTGTCAAAATAAAAAATATTTTGCATCTTCAAAGTGGTAGGCATGTTGTGTAAATCAAATGATACAAACCCCCCAAATAAATACATTTTAATTCCAGGTTGTAAGGCAACAAAATAGGAAAAATGCTAAGTGGGGTGAATACTTTTGCAAGCCACTGTACCTTATTTCATTCATGTAGGGCTTAATGCTCCTGAAGTAATCTATTCAAAATCAAATATTCTTCTTTGCCATTATTTAGTTGTGATATGGTTCAGTCAGCCAGATGCACAGTGCAAACATTAGTTATGTGCAGAACCTCTGTTACTGACTGTATGGTGTAATAACTGCAGTCCACAAATGTACACATGCTGTAGGCCTATGTAATGGTTTACAGGGAGGTTAGAAGGTACCAACATTTTTTAAACTGTACTCTATGGAGACCCACCTACACAGAGCAAAGTTAAACCTTTGTTCAATGCTCATCACTATGACAGTCACACTTACAAGGCAAAGTAGCAGCAACGCACTCCATCTCCGCTGAGTGTAGACCCCTCTCAGGTGTGGATATTAAATATACACCAATTACCAAACACAGCAGTCATGGATGGATTGACATTAGAGTATGCTATAGGCCATGGGGGACAAACAGCACTGAGATGTACATATCATTAAAACATGTAGTGAATGTACACACTCCCTTTTCAAGCTGCTCTCTCCTCCCTCACCTTCTCCTCCTCTCTCTAGCAATACACGCTCTGCTCTCATTGCGGGCTTACAGGCCCAGATGCACACCACTCATTCACACACACACTGGTGAATTATTCACAACATCCATTGCATGTTGCTGGGGGCAGGCAGAGACCCACATGACAGGGCACACACAGCCCTCCCTCCCGGTACTCCTCCACATCTCTCCAGCCCGCTCACTGGTTAGGAAACAAACAATGCAGCCACTCAGCCAGAAAGGACCGTGGGAGGGGGCGAGTGTGATGCAGAGAGATTTCATTGGGCCGCTGTGGATGATGCTCGGTCAGTTCACACTGCCTCTGAAGCGGATTTGGTCAACTCCACTATGCTGTTAACTTGCCAGCTATATGACTGGGCCCAAGGCTAGCCTCCTCCTGCTCTCATTTGTTTGGAAGCAAGCAGCACAGCTAAAACAAGGCATCTGCCAACACGCAATTTCTCCTTAGATAAAGTGAGAATGGTTTGCTCAAGTCCATTGTCAAGAATTAAATAGAACTGATCAACTAGCGGTACTCAAATACTGTACTTATTTCTAGGAAAGGGATGTGTCAAAGGGAGGCAGGACTCTTTATCCAGGTAACGCTGTCTAATGCCAAGTACATCAGCCAATTTCCACACATCAAGCGTCTCATTCCCCCTTAAACCCTCTGCTGGCCGCTCACACATGAACTCACTCAGTGAGAAGCAATGAGGCTCCCTGTTGGTTTTCCCAGCCAGGCTAGGTGCTGGTTCAGCAGTCCGGCCTGCGCCTCTCTTTTCTCTTGACCGGTGGCGTGTGAGTAATGCTACGGGGATTGCACACGACAGGCTGTCAGAACAAGGAGTGGGCCGAGCGGAAAGCAGGGATCAGGCACTCGTCTCCACATTACCCACTCCGGTCGAAAGGAAATACGGAGGTCCAGCTCTTCCTGTCAGAGCAAAAAGGTCTTTGCCTTTCATAGAGAACAGTCAGACTTGTTCTTTAACCATGGCAATCACATGGGCACATGCCAGACCTCAGAGAACCCCAGACCACTGCTCCTACAGGGCTGTCACACCGTCCGTAGTTAGAGCAGGTCAGGCTAGTTAATGGAGGAGTTTGTAATGGTTCCATTTTGTAGATCAAACCATTTCCCACCCTAACGCCAGTGACTGTCAACTAGGTTTGGACGATGTCAACCTCTGTCCTATCATGGTTATATTCTCATAAAACATTGTGATATACCATAGTATCACCCCCTATTGGCCAACCCCCTAAAACATTTTGGGAATAAAAATTGTAATATACAAAAACTGCTAAAACCAAAGTTGTGCTATAGCGTGAAATTGCATGCAACAACTAGATGAATCATGTTGAATCTGCTCCTTTAATTCTCTATCTCCAACGCACTAGACAACCAGTTCTTATAGCCTTTAGCCGTACCCTCATCCTACTCCTCCTCTGTTCCTCTAGTGATGTAGAGGTTAACCCAGGCACTGTAGCCCCCAGTTCCACTCCTATTCCCTAGGCGCTATCATTTGTTGACTTCTGTAACCGTAAAAGCCTTGGTTTCATGAATGTTAACATCAGAAGCCTCCTCCCTAAGTTTGTTTTATTCACCGCTTTAGCACACTCCGCCAACCCTGATGTCCTAGCCATGTCTGAATCCTGGCTTACGAAGGCCACCAAAAATCCAGAAATGTCCATCCAACTACAACATTTTCCACCAGGATAGAACTGCCAAAGGGGGTGGAGTTGCAATCTACTGCAGAGACAGCCTGCAGAGTTGTCATGCTATCCAGGTCTGTGCCCAAACAGTTCGAGCTTCTACTTTTAAAATTCCACCTTTCCAGAAACAAGTCTCACCGTTGCCGCTTGCTATAGACCACCTTCTGCCCCCAGCTGTGCCCTGGACACCATATGTGAATTAATTGCCCCCCGTTTATCTTCAGAGTTTGTACTGTTAGGGGACCTAAACTTGGATATGCTTAACACCCCGGCCATCCTACAATCTAAGCTAGAAGCCTTCAATCTCACAAATCATCAAGGAACCTACCAGGTAGAACCCTAAATACGTAAACAGGCACCCTCATAGACATCATCCTGACCAACCTGTCCTCTAAATACACCTCTGCTGTTTTCAACCAGGATCTCAGCGATCACTGCCTGCGTCCGTAATGGGTCCGCGGACAAACGACGACCCCTCATCACTGTCAAACGCTCCCTAAAACACTTCAGCGAGAAGGTCTTTCTAATCGACCTGGCCTGGGTATCCTGGAAGGATATTGACCTCATTACGTCAGTAGAGGGTGCCTGGTTATTCTTTAAAAGTGCTTTCCTCACAATCTTAAATAAACATGCCCCATTCAAAAGAAATGTACAACTAAGAACAGATACAGCCCTTGGTTCACTCCATACTTGACTGCCCTTGACCAGCACAAAAACATCCTGTGGTGTATTGCATTAGCATCGAATAGCCCCCGCGATATGCAACTTTTAACTTCTTATGGCTGGGGGCAGTATTGAGTAGCTTGGATGAATAAGGTGCCCAGAGTAAACTGCCTGCTACTCAGGCCCAGAAGCTAAGATATGCATATTATTAGTAGATTTGGATAGAAACTCTGAAGTTTCTAAAACTGTTTGAATGAAGTCTGTGTATAACAGAACTCATACGGCAGGAAAAACCTGAGAAAAAATCCAACCAGGAAGTGGGAAATCTGAGGTTTGCCTATCCAATACACAGTGTCTATGGGGTCATATTGCACTTCACAAGGCTTCCACTAGATGTCAACAGTCTTTAGAACCTTGTTTCAGGTTTCTACTGTGAAGGATGAGGGAATGAGAGCTGATTGAGTCAGGGGTCTGGCAGAGTTCCACGAGCTCACTCAGGCACGCCCCCGTGAGAGGTAGCTGCGTTCCTTTTCGTTTGTAAAGACAAAGGAATTCTCCGGTTGAAACATTATTGAAGATGTATGTTAAAAACATCCTAAAGATTAATTCTATACATCGTTTGACATGTTTCTACGAACTGTAATGGAATGTTTTGACTTTGTCTGGCCTGCGCGTCATGAATTTGGATTTTTTAACTAAACGCGAACAAAAAGGAGGTATTTGGACATAAATGATGGACTTTAACAAAACAAACATTTATTGTGGAACTGGGATTCCTGGGAGGGCATTCTGATGAAGATCATCAAAGGTAAGTGAATATTTATAATGCTATTTCTGACTTCTGTTGACTCCACAACATGGCGGGTACCTGTATGGCTTGTTTTTGTGTCTGAGCGCCGTACTCAGATTATTGCATGGTGTGCTTTTTCCTAAAAGTTTTTTTGAAATCTGACACAGCTGTTGCATTAAGGWGAAGTTTATCTATAATTCCATGCATAACAATTGTATCTTTTAGCAAAGTTTATTATGAGTATTTCTGTAAATTGATGTGGCTCTCTGCAAAATCACTGGATGTTTTGGATGCAAAACATTACTGAACATAACACGCCAATGTAAACTAAGATTTTTGGATATAAATATGAATTTTATCGAACAAAACATACATGCATTGTGTAACATGAAGTCCTATGAGTGTCATCTGATGAAGATCAAAGGTTAGTGWTTAATTTTATCTCTATTTCTGCTTTTTGTGACTCCTCTCTTTGGCTGGAAAAATGGCTGTGTTCTTCTGTGACTAGGTACTGACCTAACATAATCAGATGGTMTGCTTTCGTCGTAAAGCCTTTTTGAAATCGGACACCGTGGCTGGATTTACAACAAGTTTATCTTTAAAATGGTGTKAAATACTTGTATGTTTGAGGAATTTTAATTATGAGATTTGTTGTTTGAATTTGGCACCCTGCAATTTCACTGGCCGTTGTCAAGTTGATCCTGTTAACGGGATCTCAGCCGTAAGAATTAAGGGAAGTTAGGAACCAATATACACAGGCAGTTTGGAAAAGCTTGCCTTTGCTTTCCTAACAGAAATTTGCATCCTGTAACACAAACTCCAAAAAGTTCTGGGACACCGTAAAGTCCATGCCCACTGCACTGAGGCTAGGAAACACTGTCATCACCGATAAATTTACGACAATCGAGAATTTCATTAAGCATTTTTCTACGGCTGGCCATGCTTTCCACCTGGCTACCCCGGGCAACAGCTCTGCACCCCCACAGCAACTTGCCCAAGTCCCCCCCCCCCCCATTACTCCTTCACCTAAATCCAGATAGCTGATGTTCTGAAAGAGCTGCATAATCTGGACCCCTACAAATCAGCCGGGCTAGACAATCTGGACCCTCTCTTTCTAAAATTATCCGCAGCAATTGTTGCAACCCCTAGTACAAGTCTGTTCAACCTCTCATATCATCGGAGATCCCTAAAGATTGGAAAGCGGCCACGGTCATCCCCCTCTTCAAAGGGGGACACACTCRAGGCCCAAACTGTTACAGAACGATATCTATCCTACCCTGCCTATCTAAAGTCTTCGAAAGCCAAGTTAACAAACAGATCACCAACCATTTCGAATCCCACCATACCTTCTCCGCTATGCAATTTGGTTTCCGAGCTGGTCATGGGTGCATCTCAGCCACACTCAAGGTCCTAAACGATATCATAACCGCCATCAATAAAAGACAATACTGTGCAGCCGTATTCATCAACCTGGCCAAGGCTTTTGACTCTGTCAATCACCACATTCTTATCAGAAGACTCAAAAGCCTTGGTTTCTCAAATGACTACCTCGCCTGGTTCACCAACTACTTCTCAGATAGAGTTCAGTGTGTCAAATCAGAGGGCCTGTAGTCCGGACCTCTGGCAGTCTACGGGGGTGCCACAGGGTTCAATTCTCTGGCCGACTCTTTTCTCTGTATACATCAATGATGTCGCTCTTGCTGCTGGGGATTCTCTGATACACCTCTACGCAGACGACACCATTCTGTATACTTCTGGCCCTTCTTTGGACACTTAAACATCCAGACTAGCTTCAATGCCATACAACACTCCTTCCGTGGCCTCCAACTGCTCTTAAATGCAAGAAAAACTAAATGCATGCTCGTCAACCGATCGCTGCCCGCACACACCCGCCCGTCTAGCATCACTACTCTGGATGGTTCTGACTTAGAATATGTGGAGAACTACAAATACCTAGGTGTATGGTAAACTCTCCTTCCAGACTCACATTAAGCATCTCCAATCCAAAATGAAATCTAGAAATTGGCTTCCTATTTCACAACAAAGCATCCTTCACTCATGCTGCCAAACATACCCTGGTAAAACTGACTATCCTACCGATCCTTGACTTCAGCGATGTCATTTACAAAATAGCCTCCAACACTCTACTCAGCGAATTGGATGCAGTCTATCACAGTGCCATCCGTTTTGTCACCAAAGCCCCATATACTACCCACCACTGCGACCTGTATGCTCTTGTTTGCTGGCCCTCGCTTCATATTCATCACCAAACCCACTGGCTCCAGGTCATCTATAAGTCTTTGCTAGTTAAAGCCCGGCCTTAGCTCACTGGTCACCATAGCAGCACCAACCCGTAGCACACGCTCCAGCATGTATATTTCACTGGTCATCCCCAAAGCCAACTCCTGCTTTGACCGCATTTCCTTCCAGTTCTCTGCTGCCAACAACTGGAACGAATTGCAAAATTCACTGAAGCTGGAGTCTTATACAGTTGAAGTCAGAAGTTTACATACACTTAGGTTGGAGTCATTAAAACTCGTTTTTTCAACCACTCCACAAATTTCTTGTTAACAAAATACAGTTTTGGCAAGTCGGTTAGGACATCACTTTGTGCATGACACAAGTAATTTTCCCAACAATTGTTTACAGACAGATTATTTCACTGTATCACAATTCCAGTGGGTCAGAAGTTTACATACACTAATGACTGTGCCTTTAAACAGCTGAAAATTCCAGAAAATGATGTCATAGCTTTAGAAGCTTCGGAGGGGCTAATTGACATTTGAGTCAATTGGAGGTGTACCTGTGGATGTATTTCAAGGCCTACCTTCAAACTCAGTGCCTCTTTGCTTGACATCAAAGAAATCAGCCAAGACCTCAGAAAAAAATGGTAGGCCTCCACAAGTCTGGTTCATTCTGGGAGCAATTTCCAAACTTCTGAAGGTACCACGCTCATCTGTACCAACAATAGTACGCAAGAATAAACCACATGGGACCACGCAGCCGTCATACCGCTCAGGAAGGAGACACATGTCTCCTAGAGATGAACATACTTTGGTGCAAAAAGGGCAAATCAATCCCAGAACAACAGCAAAGGACCTGGTGAAGATGCTGGAGGAAACAGGTACAAAAAGTATCTATATCCACAGTAAAATGAGATCTATATCGACATAACCGAAAGGCCGCTCAGCAAGTTAGAAGCCACTGCTCCAAACCGCCATAAAAAAGCCAGACTACGGTTTGCAACTGCACATGGGGACAAAGATTGTACTTTTTGGAGAAATGTCCTCTGGTCTGATGAAACAAAAATAGAACTGTTTGGCCATAATGACCATCGTTATGTTTGGAGGGAAAAGGGGGAAGCTTGCAAGCCGCAGAACACCACCCCAACCGTGAAGCACGGGGGTGGCAGCATCATGTGGTGGGGGTGCTTTGCTACAGGAGGGACTGGTGCACTTCACAAAATAGATGGCATCATGAGGATGGAAAATGATGTGGATATGTTGAAGCAATATCAGTCAGGCGTTCAAGCTTGGTCGCAAATCGGTCTTCCAAATGGACAATGACCATTTTTGTGGCAAAATGGCTTGAGGACAACAAAGTCAAGGTATTGGAGTGGCCATCACAAAGCCCTGGCCTCAATCCTATAGAAAATGTGTGGGCAGAACTGAAAAAGCGTGTGCAAGCAAGGAGGCCTACAAACCTGACTCAGTTACACCAGCTCTGTCAGGAGGAATGGGCCATAATTCACTCAAATTATTGTGGGAAGCTTGTGGAAGGCTACCTGAAACGTTTGACCCAAGTTAATGTAAAAGCAATACACTCAATTATTATTTGGTAGCATGTAAACTTCTGACCCACTGGGAAAGTGATGAAAGAAATAAAAGCTGAAATAAATAATTCTCTACTATTATTCTGACATTATACATTCTTAAAATAAAGTGACGATCCTAACTGACCAAAAACAGGTTATTTTTACTAGGATTAAATGTCAGGAATTGTGAAAAACTGAGTTTAAATGTATTTGGCTAAGGTGTATATAAACTTCCGACTGTATATAGATTTTTCTATTGTGTTATTGACTGTACGTTTGTTTATCCCATGTGTAACTCTGTTGTGTTGTTTCTGTCGCACTGCTTTGCTTTATCTTGGCCAGGTCGCAGTTGTAAATGAGAAGTTGTTCTCAACTGGCCTACCTGGTTAAATAAAATTGAAATAAATAAAATAAATGTTGTTGAAAGCCTGGGCAGAAGCTAAGTGCTGGCAAATATTTTCTAAAACAATTTTCTGGTGGAGATCCAGCATGGATCGCTCACATGGAGAAAACTGACAGTCAACTGACGAGGAACAGGCCTTACTGTAATGAGTTAGTTTATAAAAACATGGGCTGGATAGAAGCGAAGTCTACCATCTTCAGAAATTGATAATAATTGCTTTGCCTCATCCTCCTCTCTTAATAGGCTATTGTTTATCATCTCTAATAAAGCTGTGATTGAGACCAGCCTATAAGACTCCGACTTCAATTCTTGCTCTTTTTGAAAGTGGCAACTTCAGGACAATAGTGCCTTCTTAGGCTATTAGAATATTTGGGAAATAGGTTTCTGTTTATAAAACTTGAAATGTGTCTTAAAGCTTTTATAATAGGCCTAGTATGAGGATAGGTTATTGGCCATTTGGTTTTCAACCTCACATGGATGGATTTTCCTGCCCCTCACGTATTATTTCTTTCTTAATAAGCTTAAACTTGTCAAATCGATTTTTCTATATTGATATGGTTTCTTCTCTCATGATTAGTCCCCTGGCCCTATTACGTTTTAGGCTATTCAAACAACTCTGTTCAATGCATTCATTGTTTGATCGGGAGAAAAAGCATACATGTATGAAAGCGTAGCCTAGCCCAAAGTAATATTTAATGGAGAAGGGAATATTGCCTAGGTTTTTGAAAACAACTAAACAGAATATAGTTAAGGAGTGTCCATTATAAAAACAAATAGGAATAGGCAGATTACTCTGAATGTTTTTAATTTGATATATTTCACCTTTAGTTAACCAGGTAGGCTAGTTGAGAACAAGTTCTCATTTGCAACTGCGACCTGGCAAAGATAAAGCAAAGCAGTTCGACACATACAACACAGTTACACATGGATTAAACAAACATACAATCAATAATACAGTAGAAAAATCTATATACAGCATGTGCAAATGAGGTAGTATTCGGTATGTCCCTTGTGTGCTGCCCTACTCCATTCTTTACTGCATGTTGCCAATCATCGTTGATAGATGATACCGTTGTAATATCGCCCAACCCTACTGTCAACATTACTAGATTCTGTTCTGTCTCCACATAACTAGGGTAGAGATACCAACATGCTTGGAAGTGGTGCCAACACAAGCTGCCCATCCATTCTGTAAAGGCATGGTAGGACTCCAGGAAGCTTCGATTGACACATGCGTGCTGACCATGTTTGTGTGAGCTCCCAGAATTAGGACAAGAAAAGACTAACAGTCCACTAGCTCAACCCAGGCAGAATACAGAACAGCCTCTGTACTAAAGCTACTGGGCAGGTTTTCAAGCCAGAGACCAAGACAGCAATTACATATTTCTAATGAGAGCCAATGAAAAGGAGGATGGGCACTGGCAGGCAATCTGTATAGACGGTGTCTGCACCCCAATTATTTACCGAAGTGGGCACTCGTACACGCTCTCGCATTGGTATAAACAAAAATGCTTACATCAATTTTAAATACATGGTGGAGAGTGTGCTAGTGGTGGAGAATTGGGAACGGGAAGCAGCCCATCCATAAATCCTGATTTAGTGTGAGTGGTAAGGGGGTGCAGCCTGTCCCTTACCTCCGCCAGCAGTGGACAGTAGCTGGGAGGGGGGAAGGAGGCCCAGGTAGTTGAGAACAATGTACTTAGTCTCATAGTGGAAACCCTCAGGCACAGAGGTGGAGCACAAGGCAGCCATTGAAGAGATGCAGGGTCAGACTCTCAGGCACATGCAGTCAAATGTGGAAAAATATCAAACTTCTGAAAGTAGAAAGAAAAGCACACTGGTTATTACAGTCAAGGTATCTAGTAAGAGCATATATGGGTGTAAGGTCAGAAACAAAGTAGGAAATGTACAAATTAAGCACTGTGCACATTTCATCCAGTCATGAGGCACAAAAACACATGGTCAAAACTACTTTTTGGATTGCATGTATGGGGATGACACCAGAAGCAGAGACAAAGCCTGAGGCACCAACAACTCAACATCTGTTCATTAACAGCATAGCCTGGCCACTATCTCATCATACCATTCATATCATGGTGCGACTGCAATGATGCACTGCAACTACAAACTCGAGGCAATTTTTTGCATGAATGATATGATAGCTACATTTTCAGTAGACAGTGTATCCAAACACAAAGCACCTTTCACAACACACATTGAGCATGAACCATCAAGTTGTTACAGTATTTAGTCAACATTTGAGTACTGTTCGATACCCACGATAATCGTTAGCTAATTCAGCTAGCTATAGCTAGTGTACTACTCACTACACAATGTCAGCCTACACTGAGCGTACTAACCTAAAAAAGCAGGGTCCGTTAAAGATCAATATGGCACTACAATTGAAGAGAAAGTTCATTATCGTAAAGACACACTATCTTAGACTATGACACACGACTTACTCGTTTCCAGAGGCAAATGCAGTCCTGACAAAGGCACGTGTTGAGCAACAAAACTTGAAACACGTTCCACACACTAGTACCGGTAGTAACAWAACAGTTATGGATGTCACCAGGGTATGTCGAGTTTTTTTTATCTCGGTCCTTTCCAACAAAAACTTGCCCCGCACGTCTCTAATTTAGGGGCTGGGTAGCCATCATGAGGATAACATGCGCKTCAGTTTATTAATTGCATAAACACACTCATGGTATACAACAAAATGCTCATATGCTTGTTGTATTTATAATATGTAAAAAAAGGTGTCATATCATGTATTTTGATTATCCACCCTGTTATCATCAATTACATTATTAAATTATCATCAAATTATTTCTCAATTAAATTAGCTACTGTATATGGTCAAGTGTATTTTGATGTTCTAGCGCCTGAGCAAAATAAAGTTAAATTAAAATGTGCAAATTTCTTAATAGGAAAAAACTCCAATACAGTAGATATGAATATTGTACTTTACAGAAAGAAAAATTAAAACATTTAATAAAATGATTCCACGCAGACCAAAAATGAGAGTTGTAACTAGGGTTGCCAGGTCAACGCTTTTTGGGACCAATCAAAAAAGACAACAAGGCCTGAAAACTAGCCCAACATTTCTTTTCGSAGCAAGAGAGGAGTTGCCACATTTATCCAATAGGTGTCTTCATAATGACAATGTAAAAACAACTGGTAAAATTGCTTTACCTTTTTCTCTGCATTTCTCTCTTTGTTATTGGTTCATTAAATCAAAATATGTAATCTGAACTATAGAAAGGATTGATAGTGAATGATGAAGACATGTTTTTTTTCTTCCAGAAATGAAATCATAATCAAAGTTCTTGACACAAACCTACTACCATACCACGTTCAAATGCACGTAAATATTTTGCCTTGCCCATTCACCCTCTGAATGACACAATCCATGTTTCAATTGTGTAATGGTTTAAAAATCATTATTTAACCTGTCTCCACCCCTTCACCTACACTGATTGAAGTCGATTTAACAAGTGACATCAATAAGGGATCATAGCTTTCAACTGGATTCACCTGGTCAGTCTATGTCATGGATGTTTTGCACACTCAATGTACATTTATATGATGGTGTGTATAGACATTATGGACAGTATATCAATAGAAAAGGTGTGTACAGCAGTATTAAATATAGGATGAGCCTTGACTAGAATACAGTATATACCTATGAAGTGGGTAAAACATTAWYTAAACATTATTAAAGTGACCAGTCTTCAATGACTATGTACAGTGCATTCGGAAAGTATTCAGACCCCTTGACTTTTTCCCCATTTTGTTACATTTCAGCCTTATTCTAAAATTGATTAAATCGTTTTTTTCCATCACAATGCCCCACAATGACAAAGCAAAAACAGGTTTTTATACATTTTTGCAAATGTATAAAAGAMAAACTGAAATATCACATTTACATAATTATTCAGAAGCAATACTCAGTACTTTGTTGACGCACCTTTGGCAGCGATTACAGCCTAGAGTCTTCTTTGGTATGACGCTACAAGCTTGGCACACCTGTATTTGGGGAGTTTGTCCCAATCTTCTCTGCAGATCTTCTCAAGCTCTGTCAGGTTGGATGGGGAGCGTCGCTGCACAGCTATTGTCAGGTCTATTCAGAGATGTTCGTTCCGGGCTCTGGCTGGGCCACTCAAGGACTTTCAGAGACTTGTCCCGAAGCCACTCCTGCGTTGTCTTGGCTGTGTGCTTAGGGTCGTTGTCCTGTTGGAAGGTGAACATTCGCCCCAGTCTGAGGTTCTGAGTGCTATGGATCAGGTTTTCATCAAGGATCTCTCTGTACTTTACTCCGTTCATCTTTCCCTCGATCCTGACTAGTCTCCCAGTCCCTGCCGCTGAAAAACATCCCCACAGCATGATGCTGCCACCACCATGTTACACTGTAGTTATGGTGCCAGGTTTCTTCCAGACATGACACTTGGCATTCAGGCCAAAGAGTTCAATCTTGATTCTCATGGTCTGAGAGTCTTTAGGTGCCTTTTGGCAAACTCCAAGCAGGATTTCATGTGCCTTTTACTGAGGAGTGGCTTCCATCTGGCCACTCTACCATAAAGGCCTGATCGGTGGTGCTGCAGAGATGGTTGTTCTTCTGGAAGTTTCTCCCATCTCCACAGAGGAACCCTATAGCTCTGTCAGAGTAACTATCGGGTTCTTGGTCACCTCCCTGACCAAGGCCCTTCTTGCTCAGTTTGGCCGGGCGGCCAGCACTAGGAAGAGTCGTGGTGGTTCCAAACTTCTTCCATTTAAGAATGAAAGAGGCCACTGTGTAATTGGGGACATTCAATGCTGCAGAAATGCTGTGGTACCCTTCCCCAGATCTGTGCCTCGACACAATCCTTTCTCGGAGCTCTACGGACAATTCCTTCGACCTCATGGATTGTTTTTTGCTCTGTTGTGCACTGTCAACTGTGGGACCTTTTAATATAGACAGGTGTGTACCTTTCCAAATCATGTCCAATCAATTGAATTTACCACAGGTGGACTCCAATCAAGTTGTAGAAACATCTCCAGGATGATCAATGGAAACAGGATGTATCTGAGCTCAATTTCGAGTCTCATAGCAAAGGGTCTGAATACTTATGTAAATAAGGTATTTCTATTTTTTACTTTTAATACATTTGCAAAAATAGTTTTTGCTTTGTCATTATGAGGTTTTGTGTGTAGATTGATGAGGATGTTTTTTATTCAATACATTTTAGAATAAGGCTGTAATGTAACAAAACGTGGAAAATGTCAAGGGGTAGTGTAGCATGTGACAACAGCAGGATCGTGTCAAGGATAGCATCCCAAATGAATACATAAATACCACTTGAAGCTTGATGATGAGTTGATCATTTGAGTCAGCTGTGTAGTGCAGAGGCAAAAATAAAAAATGTGCACCCCTTTGAGACACCAGGTCTGAGAACCACTGCTRTTCATTGGGACCACTTCATCAGCAGACAGGCTTTCACAGCTCTCTGTATCTGAGGACATAAAATATCACAAGAAACCGGCTTCATTACACTCATATTAGACAGCACTGAATATTATGTTGCTATCATCTCTGTCCTCAGTTTCTCTTTCTAGGGAGTGGAACTACACAAAAGTACCTGCCCTATCCAGAATAGCCTACTCTCTCCCTTCTTAGAGAGCTGGAGCTGCTATCCTTTCACCCTCTTCCATGGCTGTTAGCTAGCTACCTACAAATGCATTTGGAGTTGTGTTTTTAATGGCTGTTAGCTAGCTAGCTACAAATGCATTTGGTATTGTGTTTTTAATTTAGAATGATAAATACATCAAGATAGCTAGCAAAGAGATATTTAATTCACTTAGCTATCAATACAGTATGTAAAGTTGGCTATCTAGCTACGTTAGCAGCTCATTTTGTTTGCCTGAACTGTAGCTAGCTAGCTAATGATACATAGTTTTTTTTTTTACATTTTCAAAATGTATTTACTTACTTGAATAGGTTCCCTCGGCCATGTGGATGATTGGAGAAAGGGCAACAAAGTCTGTTTGTCACCAAAGTGGTTTAGAGCATATTACTATTTACCTGTGAATAAATTCATTAAACAGAGAATGGATTAAACTATTTACCCATTTAATAACCAGACCTTCATACAAACTTGCTATGCTGTATTCTTGACGCACAATCGAACGTGCTGCCGCTATATGCTGCCAGCACAKCCACAAGCGAGCCACTTTGGGCTGCCGGAGCGGCACGAGGCAGTTAACGGCGTACTGATGTACACGAGCCTGAAGGAGTGTTCAATTATGAGTGTGCTATCTTACGAGTGTGAATATACATTAAAGTTAGCATGTTTCTGCCTAGAGGTGCTTTACATGCCAGACTTACGTCCTGTGTTCTTATACATATTCTGGTCCTGGTACTGATTCATTGTGTGTACTCTCTAGGGCTAGGCCATAGTCCTAGCCGGTGGGTGGATTGGGGGATACTGGTGACAATTATTGTAATTTATTGGTCTTGTAATAAACACTGGCACTTTTGTTAACTCTGTCAGTTATTTGTGTTTAACTTGTACAGTTCACATATACTTCAGAAGGGCAGGTAGCCTAAATACACGCACGCACACACAGGCAAAGAGTTTCAGCTTGCAGGCAGACACTGGAATACATTTCAGTGACAGTGAGGGCTTTACATAGGTGATTTGTTGCGTGTTTTTGTGAGACTAGAAAAAATGCCTGGAATGTAAAATAACGTTATTAACCGGTTCCCAAGCTTTTAAAATAATGGTTCTATTCCGGAATAGTATGTACTTCGGGATGGTGCTGAAAAAAGTTAGTCTTGAGCCTAGCAGACTCAACTCTGCGATGGAGTTGAGCGGCGACTGGAGCTCTGCCATGTGTAAATGTGGGATATTCTTTGGGTGCTGAAATCAGTCGTTTTTGATAACTTATGTGATGTCAGAGCTCCAGTTGCCCACACTAGTTGCCACTCAACTCCATCGTACATTGTGGAGTTGAGTTTAATCACCGATCTCAAGCCCTGTACATAGCAAGCTAGCTAGCTAACATTGGCCAGAAAGTTGAAGTCAAGAGAGAGGCACGTAGTGGCACAGAGGTGAAGACAGAGAGAAACCGATTTGTTCCATTAGTCAATTTATAATAGTAGTGATTGATTTAATAGTAGAATACAACTCCCTCAACGTACTGGACTCATGATGGATCTCCTCTTTCCTTTCTATCTTCCTCCAGAGGGATGGATGACTGATTTCTATACTCCAGTTGAAAATGTGATTCTTTTAGAGCAATATGACTTGTATTAACACAATTTCACAATGTTTTCTGAAAGAAACATATGTCTTAACCATTTACTATCATCACTTATATAGTTCAGATTAAATAATTTGGTGTGATAAACCAATAACAAAGGGAGTAATGCAGAGAACAAGGTAAAGCCAATTCAGCAGTTGCATTTAGATTGTCAATATGAAGACACCTATTGGATAAACGTGGCAACTCCCCTTTCTGCAAAAAAAATGTTGGGCTAGTTCAGGCCATGAGAGCGGGTTTTGAGTATTCATTGGCTTAGAATTTTCATTTTACCTGGCAACCCTGTCAATTGCGCTGCGGGTCCTCCATCTCAACATGTTACGGAAAGTAAGACAAATATGCGCGGCACTTCAATAACGGACCCTAGTGAATGCGCAGTTTACTGTCATCCAGTCAGCTGAACTACCATGCCAGTTTTGTTGCTTGTCATCAGCCCCAAATTTGTCGTGCATGAACAACTGAATAACTCGTCAAACCAGTTAACTGAGTATTATTAGCTAGTTGTTAGTTAGCTACATTGATTAGTAACGTTAAGCAAAAACAACAGATGAGTAACCAGCCATTGCGCTCAAACGGGTAATGTTGTTAGATAGCTAGCTGTTGCAAAATTTTGTTCAAACTCTAGCTAGTTAACACACTAGTCTTATAAAGTGGAAAGTGTCCTCTATTTGCTCTTAGCGAACTATACTAATATGTCTGCTCTGTGAGATATAACGTTAGTGCAGAGGAAGCTGGTGGGAGGAGCTATAGGAGGACATACTCGTTGTAATGGCTGAATTGAAATACATGGAATGGAGTCAAACATGTAGTTTCGACGTTTGATTCCATTCCAGCCATTTCAATAAGCCCGTCCTCATATAGCTCTTCCCACCAGCCTCCGTTAGTTATATATTTGTCAGCTCTCGCCAACAATGTCAAACCGCCTAGCTAGTTAACAGTACAATTAGTGCAACCAATGACAGTAGTGAGAGGTGTGTCATAGTTATTAGAGTGATAATGAAAAAAATGAAACATCTCAGTGATAAAGAGGATCATTTAAATAGGTTCTTGTATATCATGGTATGAGTTATGACATAGGCTAAACATTCTTTATTCATCCAGTTTCTCCTTGACAGATCAAGCATTTGATGGCCTTCATTGAACAGGAAGCCAATGAGAAAGCAGAAGAAATTGATGCAAAGGTCATACACTGCCTTACCATCTTGCTGGTTTCTTAGTTATTAGATTGGTGATAAAGACAAATGAAACTATTAGAAGGCAGTTTACAACATGTTGAATATATTAGGCTATTATCATATTGCAACAATTACATATTGTACATAGTATTAGCATCAACATACATTATTTCATTGCATATACATATTTCATTGTTTTTATGTAATCTTTGTTACATGTAATATTTTGGTTCAACCGCACAATAAGCATCATCAACAAAGGGAACATCTTGGCTGCACGCTGATAAACTGTAGAAAAAATATGTTCATTTAGCAGACTTGTTCATAAAAACGGCCTGATGTCAGTCAATGTTCAGACCACTAGGGGTCCGTATTTTTAGATAGGTGATCAATTACTGGGAGCTTGTATGTGGGCTATTTATTTTTTTATAGCCTACAGTTATCTGCCGTTAGTCCGCACCTATACCAACTTGTTTGGGTGTGTGCCAGCTCATGCTTCTTTATTAGGCTGTACATACAGACTATTAACAGATGTCTGTCTGTTCCTACAGACAGAAGTGGAGTTTAACATTGAGGAGGGCTGTCTGGAGCTCAAGTTCATGGAGTATTATGAGAAAAAAAGAAAAGCAGATCGACCAGCAGAAGAACATGTGAGTTTATTTCCCCATTCGTCCAGCAGTTGGAGTGCATTCTAAAAAGCCGAATGGGAAATAGAACCGTGCTATCGGGCTCCTTGGGACGCCCTTACCCCGTTGAAATGTTAAAGGGTCAAGGTAAAGCATGAAATACATCGAGAATCTCCCTGCCATCTCTACTTATCACAGTGGGAAACCGTTCATTATCTTGCTAGAACACAATTCGTGCCGACCCGGTGGCTACGAAACTATGGTTTCTACTTAGAATCGCAAAGGGATTTCGGCAGACAAGAAATTGTCCTTGCCGAACCCCCCCTTCTAATATCCTTAATTGTGTCACTAGAGTCAAATACTTTGACACACATCAGAGTCAAATACTTTCTATAGAACAAACTTCGTCAGGATAGGCAACCGAAATTAATGCATGTGTGTTAAATTAAACATGGAGGGAGTAAAATGTAGGCAAACAATAAACATTTCAGAACAACTACTAGTCGAATAAGACATGGGAGAGATTACTTTTGGCTAAGAGGTGTATTTATASACTAATACACTTGAAACTAGTGCCTCCCCCGCGATCAAACCGCCATAAAGAATAAAATGAAACGCAGCTGAAGACGGATCCCAATTCAAACGGATAGTGCGACATTTTGGCAATTGCTACCTTCTACTTACCCAGAGTCAGATGAACCCATTGATAACATGAAAAACGGTTCGTTACTAGAATGTTACTTTCGGTACTTCTGTCAGATGTCTCACAGCGTCAACTGATTGAGAGAGGATCAAGTCTGTCTATCACTGCAGCCCATGTCCCCTTATAGCGCGAGCGCACCTTGCCTGCTCCATTTACTCTAGCTTGTCCTAATGAACCACTGCATTCATTGGGAGTCTGGGCTGCATCTTCACCGTTTATGCTGCACTGAAGTTAACACACTTCAATAATGCAACAAGGCATGTAGAATTGTTTAAACTGTTAATTACTGTTCACAAAACGCTGTCCACACGGTCCCGTGTGGCTCAGTTGGTAGAGCATMGCGCTTGTAACGCCAGGGTTGTGGGTTCATTCCCAACGGGGGACCAGGATGAATATGTATGAACTTTCCAATTTGTAAGTCGCTCTGGATAAGAGCGTCTGCTAAATGACTTAAATGTAAATGTTAAATGTATTACAGGCTAGAACACTTTACTCGGCAGGAAGATACCGGTAGCCAGTGGTGTTAAGTAAAAATACTTCAAAGTACTACTTAAGTCGTTTTTTTAGGTATCTGTACTTTATTTTACTAGTTTTATTTCACTACATTCCAAAATAAATATTGTACTTTTTACTCCATACATTTTCCCTGACAACCAAAAGTAATCATTACATTTTGAATGCTTAGCAGGACAGGAAAATMGTCAAATTCATGCACTTATCAAGATAACACGTGGTCATCCCTACTGCCTCTGATCTGGCGGACTCACTAAACACAAATGCATCTTTTGTAAATAATGTCTGAGTGTTGGAGTGTGCACCTGACTATCTGTACATTTAAAAAACAAGACAATGGTGCCATCTGCTTTGCTTAATATAAGTATTTGTAATTATTTATACTTTTACTGTTGATACTTAAGTATATTTAAAACCAAAACCAAATACTATTTGAGTAAAAGTCTAAAAGTATTTTACTGGCTGACTTTTATTTGAGTAACTTTATATTAAGGTATCTATACTTTTACTCAAGTATGACAATTGAGTACTTTTCCCACCACTTCCGGAAGCCTACAAAGCTGAAAGTTAACTTTCTTTGCTAGCTTACAGCTGAAGCTAACATCAATTCACTACCCGAGTACTTTGTTTGTGATAATATAACAAACCATAACGCAAAAATATTTCTGATTTCAAAGCTGATTGTTACCAGAAACGTTATTCATTCACTTTGTCTCCCCCGCTTCACACCTCCAGTCAAGATCATATTTGCTTGAGCCTCGACATCATGGGTCTTAGAGACTTGAATAAAATATTTTTCTTCTATGCAAATGTTGTTGAACAGTATAATAAAATAAGTCCCAAATGGAAGGGAAAGATAGTTTAAAAAAAAAATCTGTAGCCTAATGAAATCAGCCAAAACAAGCTCAATAACTGCACGCTCACACTCCTATTGACCATGCTTTCACCTGTATTGTGAATAGGCCAAGGCTACATCTTGATTTACCCAGTTTATCAATAGTTTTACCATTCAAATAAATGATTACCGTTATGTAGTTTGGTAAAAAAACAGTCAAACTGATTGTATGGTTGTGTCACAAGCCGGCTCATAGCCTGTGACAAAAATGAGGGAACACGAACAACAGGTATAGGCCAATTTAAAAAGGTTCTTTATTCTACAACAAACTATTAACTTAAACTAAGAAAAAGGAATGAGGTGTGGAAGTATCATAATGTAAGGTGCATGTAAAGTGCATGGATGCGTGAATCTGTGTGTGTGAATATGACTGAGTGAAAACTATGCAAAACTACAAAGGAACAACCAAAACAGGATCATACCTGGAGGAGCAGAGGGAGAGAGAGAGAGAAGTGATTAGTGAAACAGTTTATACCCTGAGCCCAGGTGGCTCCAATCACTAACGACCCTCCTCTGCCTGCAGGAGGAACCGCCCCTGCAAGGCAGAGGAGGAACCGTGACAGTTGTGTAATTGATGAATTAATGCATACATTCCAAAATCCTACATTTAAAATGTAATGATATTTAACTCAAAAGATCTGTCTGGATCAGGTCATTTGTAAAGTGACTATGCATAGATAATAAACAGTGAGTAGCAGCAGTTGAAAAACAAAGGGGGGGGGCAGCAATGTAAATAGTCCAGGTGTCCATTTGATTAGTTGTTCAGCAGTCTTGTGGCTTGGGGGTAGAAACTGTTAAGGAACCTTTTGGTCCTAGACTTGGCGTTCCAGTACCGCTTGCCGTGCGGTAGCAGAGAGAACAGTCTATGACTTGGGTGACTGGAGTCTCTGACACCGCCTAGTATATAGGTCCTGGATGTCAGGAAGCTTGGCCCCAGTGATGTAATGGGCCATACACACTACCCTCTGTAGCGCCTTACGGTCAGATGCCGAGCAGTTGCCATACCAGGCGGTGATGCAATCAGTCAGGATGCTCTCGATGGTGCAGCTGTAGAACTTTTTGAGGATCTGGGGACCCATGCCAAATCTTTTCAATCTCCTGAGGGGGAAGAGGTGTTGTCGTGCCCTTTTCACAACTGTCTTGGTGTGTTTGGAGCATGATAGTTTGGTGATGTGGACACCAAGGAACTTGAAACTCTCGACCCGCTCCACTTCAGTCCCATCGATGTTAATGGGGGCYTGTTCGGCCCTCCTTTTCATATAGTCTACAATCAGCTCCTTTGTCTTGCTCACATTGAGAGGTTGTTGTCCTGGCACCACACTGCCAGGTCACTGACCACCTCCCTATAGGCTCTCATCGTTGTCGGTGATCAGACCTACCACTGTGTCGTCTGCAAACTTAATGATGGTGTTGGAGTCGTGCTTAGCCACACAGTCGTGGGTGAACAGGGAGTACAGAAGGGGACTAAGCACACACCCCTGAGGGACCCCAGTGTTGAGGATCAGGGTGGTAGATGTGTTGTTGCCTACCCTTACCACCTGGGGGTGGCCCGTCAGGAAGTCCAGGATCCAGTTTCAGAGGGAGGGGTTCCTTTTGTCCAGGTGGGAAAGGGCAGTGTGGAGTGCGATTGAGATTGCATCATCTGTGGATCTGTTGGGGCGGTATGTGAATTGGAGTGGGTCTAGGTTTTCTGGCATGATGGTGTTGATGTGAGCCATGAACAGCCTTTCAAAGCACTTTATGTCTACCGACGTGAGTGCTACGGGTGGTAATAATTTAGGAAGATTACCTTCACTTTCTTGGGCACAGGCACTCTGGTGGTCTGTTTGAAACATGTAGGTATTACAGACTCCAGCATACCACCCTGCTTTCCACTACTGGCTTGCTTCTGAAGCTAAGCGGGGTTGGTCCTGGTTGGTCCCTGGATGGGAGACCAGATGCTGCTGGAAGTGGTGTTGCAGGGCCAGTAGGAGGCACCCTTTCCTCTGGTCTAAAATCATTTTTAATGCCCCAGGGAAGTGATTGGGTGTTGTCTTTCGGATGGGATGTTAAATGGGTGTCCTGACTCTCTGTGGTCACTAAAAATCCCATGGCACTTATTGTTAGAGTAGGGGTGTTAACCCTGATGTCCTGGCTAAATTCCCAATCTGGCCATCATACCATCATGGTCACCTAATCATCCCCAGCTTAAAATTGGCTCATTCATTCCTCTCCTCTGTAACTATTCCCAGGCTGTTGCTGTAAATCAACTTACTTGGTAAAATAAGTTTWAAAAAAWGTTTTTAAACTTGGCCAGGGAGAGGTTGAAAATGTCAGTGAAGACACTTGCCAGTTGGTCCGTGCATGCTTTGAGTACACGTCCTGGTAATCCGTCTGGCCCCCCGGCTTTGTGAATGTCGACCTGTTTAAAGGTCTTGCTCACTTCGGCTACAGAGACRGTGATCACACAGTTGTCCGGAACAGCTGGTGCTCTCATGCATGATTCATTGTTGCTTGCCACGAGGCGAGCATGAAAAGCATTTAGCTCGTCTGGTAGGCTCGTGTCTCTGGGCAGCTCGTGGCTGGGTTTCCATTTGTAGTCCGTAATAGTTTTCAAGCCCTGCCACATCCGACGAGCATCAGAGCCGGTGTAGTACGATTCAATCTTAGTCCTGTATTGACGCTTTGCCTGTTTGATGGTTTGTCTGAGGGCATAGCAGGATATCTTATAAGCGCCCGGATTAGTGTCCTGCTCCTTGAAAGCGGCAGCTCTAGCCTTTAGCTTGATGCGGATGTTGCCTGTAATCCATGGCTTCTGGTTGGGATATGTACGTACGGTCACTGTGGGGATGACGTCGTCGATGCACTTATTGATGAAGCCGGTGACTGATGTGGTATACTCCTCAATGCCATTGGATGAATCCCAGAAGATATTCCAGTCTGTACTAGCAAAACAGTCCTGTAATGTAGCATCCACGTCATCTGACCACTTCCGTATTGAGCAAGTCACTGGTACTTCCTGCTATAATTTTAGCTTGTGAGCAGGAATCAGGAGGATAGAATTATGGTCAGATTTGCCAAATGGAGGGTGAGGGAGAGTTTTGTGTGCATCTCTGTGTGTGGAGTAAAGGTGGTCTAGAGGTTTTTTGGTTGCACATGTGACATGCTGGTAAAAATGAGGGAAAACAGAATTAAGTTTGCCTGCTTTAAAGTCCCCGGCTACTAGGAGCACAGCTTCTGGGTGAGCATTTCCTTGTTTGCTTATGGCCTTATACAGCTCCTTGCGTGCGGTCTTAGTGTCAGCATCGGTTTGTGGTGGTAAATAGACAGCTACGAATTATATAGATGAGAACTCTCTTGGTAGATAGTGTGGTCTACATCTTATCATGCCGTATTTTACCTCAGGCGAGCAATACCTCGAGACTTCTTTAATATTAGACATCGCGCATCAGGAGTCAATGACAAATAGACACACACCCCCGCCCCTCGTCTTACCAGATGTAGCTGCTCTGTCCTGCTGAAACACAGAGAAGCCAGCCAGCTTTATATTATCTGTGTCGTCGTTCAGCCAAGTCTTGGTGAAACATAAGATATTACAGTTTTTAATGTCCTGTTGGTACGATAGTCTTGATTGTAGATCGTCCAGTTGGTTTTCCAATGATTMCTGTCATGCCCTGATCTGTTTCACCTGTTCCTGTGATTGTCTCCACCCCTTCCAGGCGTCGCTTATTTTCCCCAGTGTATTTATCCCTGTGTTTCCTGTCTCTCTGTGCCAGTTCGTCTTGTATGTTTAGTTAGGTCAACCAGCGTGTTTTTCCCGTACTTCTTTTCTATTCTCAACAAAGTAGAGTCGCAATTCAACAGCTCAGACACAAGAGGTATGTGGCAGGGTCTACAGTCAATCACGGATTACAAAAAGAAAACCAGCCCCGTCGCGGACCAGGATGTCTTGCTCCCAGACAGACTAAATAACTTTTTTGCTCGCTTTGAGGACAATACAGTGCCACTGACACGGCCCGCTACCAAAACCTGCGGGCTCTCCTTCACTGCAGCCGAGGTGAGTAAAACATTTCAACGTGTTAACCCTCGCAAGGCTGCAGGCCCAGACGGCATTCCCAGCCGCGTCCTCAGAGCATGCGCAGACCAGCTGGGTGGTGTGTTTACGGACATAATTCTTATCCCAGTCTGCTGTTCCCACATGCTTCAAGAGTGCCACCATTGTTCCTGTTCCCAAGAAAGCTAAGGTAACTGAGCTAAACGACTACCACCCCGTAGCACTCACTTCCGTCATCATGAAGTGTTTTGAGAGACTAGTCAAGGACCATATCACCTCCACCCTACCTGACACCCTAGACCCACTCCAATTTGCTTACCGACCCAATAGGTCCACAGACGACGCAATTGCAACCACACTGCACACTGCCCTAACRCATCTGGACAAGAGGAATACCTATGTGAGAATGCTGTTCATCAACTACAGCTCAGCATTTAACACCATAGTACCCTCCAAACTTGTCATCAAGCTCGAGACCCTGGGTCCCCGCCCTGTGCAACTGGGTACTGGACTTCCTGACGGGCCGCCCCCAGGTGGTGAGGGTAGGTAACAACATCTCCACCCCGCTGATCCTCAACACTGGGGCCCCACAAGGGTGCGTTCTGAGCCCTCTCCTGTACTCCCTGTTCACCCACGACTGCGTGGCCATGCACGCCTCCAACTCAATCATCAAGTTTGCGGACGACACTACAGTGGTAGGCTTGATTACCAACAACGACGAGACGGCCTACAGGGAGCAGGTGAGGGCCCTCGGAGTGTGGTGTCAGGAAAATAACCTCACACTCAACGTCAACAAAACAAAGGAGATGATTGTGGACTTCAGGAAACAGCAGAGGGAGCACCCCTCTATCCACATCGACGGGACAGTAGTGGAGAGGGTAGTAAGGTTTAAGTTCCTCGGCGTACACATCACGGACAAACTGAATTGGTCCACCCACACAGACAGCGTTGTGAAGAAGGCGAGGCAGCGCCTCTTCAACCTCAGGAGGCTGAAGAAATTCGGTTTGTCACCAAAAGCACTCACAAACTTCTACAGATGCACAATCGAGAGCATCCTGTCAGGCTGTATCACCGCCTGGTACGGCAACTGGTCCGCTCACAACCGTAAGGCTCTCCAGAGGGTAGTGAGGTCTGCACAACGCATCACCGGGGGCAAACTACCTGCCCTCCAGGACACCTACACCACCCGATGTCACAGGAAGGCCATAAAAATCATCAAGGACAACAACCACCCGAGCCACTGCCTGTTCACCCCGCTATCATCCAGAAGGCGAGGTCAGTACAGGTGCATCAAAGCAGGGACCGAGAGACAGAAGCTGTTTTTCAATCTCAAGYCCATCAGACTGTTAAACAGCCACCACTAACATTTAGTGGCTGCTGCCAACATACTGACTCAACTCCAGCCACTTTAATAATGGGAATTGATGGAAATGTATGTGAAAATGTATCACTAGCCACTTTAAACAATGCAACTTAATATAATGTTTACATACCCTACATTACTCATCTCATATGTATATACTGTACTCTATATCATCTACTGCATCTTGCCATCTTTATGTAATACATGTATCACTAGCCACTTTAAACTATGCCACTTTGTTTATATACCCTACATTACTCATCTCATATGTATATACTGTACTCTATACCATCTACTGCATCTTGCCTATGCCGTTCTGTACCATCACTGTCACGTTCCTGACCTGATTTCCCTTATTTTGTATGTATTTAGTATGGTCAGGGCGTGAGTTGGGGTGGGTTTGTCTGTGTGTTTTCTATGTTGGGTTTTTTGTGTTCGGCCTGGTATGATTKTCAATCAGAGGCAGCTGTCAATCGTTGTCCCTGATTGAGAATCATACTTAGGCAGCCGGGGTTTCACGTGTGGTTTGTGGGTGTTTGTTCCTTGTTAGTGTTTTCGCCACACGGGACTGTCACGATAGTTTCATTTGTTATTTTGTATCGCATATTGTTTTCGTGTCTATTAAATTACCATGGAAACTAACTACTCTGCATATTGGTTCGATCCTTCTCGCCTCTCCTCGTCCGATGAGGAGGACGACATAGACTATCGTTACAATCACTCATTCATATATCTTTATGTAGATATTCTTTATCCCTTTACACTTGTGTGTGTATAAGGTAGTAGTTGTGGAATTGTTAGGTTAGATTACTCCTTGGTTATTACTGCATTGTCGGAACTAGAAGCACAAGCATTTCGCTATACTCGCATTAACATCTGCTAACCATGTGTATGTGACAAATAAAATTTGATTTGTGTGTGTGTGTATTTAGTGTTGAATGGGAATATATTGGATTAGAGAATGGATGAATTATTGTTACTTACCAATGTGATTAATACATACAGAAATGTGAATATTCAGTATTTTCATTTACAGTTTGTTCTCTCCAATTAATAATAAAATGGTTATTCCAGACCCATCACAAACTGTAGTGTTCGGCATTAAAAATGTACAAAACAAAATGCTTTTATTTCCACCATAGAGTTCGCAAGAAGCTAGTGCTTTAAAATGGCTCTTATCATAGGCTTCACTAAATTGTACATCAATACAGACATTCGAACACTTTCAACAATTATGCTGAATTCCAAATGTTAAGATTTACACACAAGTTAAATGTTGTGGACAAGAGATTCCATCAGCAAAATAAGGCTTTATTTGTATTATTTTTATTGTGTGAACCGACATGTCATTCATAGAAGCATTAAAAAAGTTAAGCTAACAGTAATACAGCTAGAGGAGGTTTGCTTCCGAGCCTCAGAGTTGTGGTGAACAGGAAGGTAAGGCCTCAGAGTGCAGGCCCAGCAGTCTAAACTATAGGAGAGGAGCCTGGCTGTTCAGCAGGTTACAGTACAGAGATAGGATTAAAGCATTAACAACTGACCCTATACAGTTAACTGCCAGTGCTTGACACAGAACGATTCCAAGATTACAACTCTGGACTCAAGGATGGGAAAGCAACTCACTGAGCTAATGTGGAGGTTAAGTCCTTTTTCATAAAACAAAACAAAAAGGATCTCTCTCTGTGAAAGGTGAACCATTTGCTTTCAAATGTGGGCCAAATTCTAGTTTAGACTTCTCATCAAACATGGCAATGTAGTCAACATTATACAACATTCATAAAAAGATTTGATAGTTTGAAAACAAATTTCAAGAGGGTTTTGTCACTGAAATAACACGATAGCTTGGCAACTTCCTTAGTGATGGCAAACTCAAGGACCCTTCTGCATAAGAACCATGGAGAGTTAGCTCTCAAATTGAAAATACAACCCTAAGACACCAACCTGGCTGAGACACACCTCCAGATTAGTCACATACATAAACACTCAGAAGCCTATATAACCTATAGAACCCTGCTTAGACATTTTAGAAATCTAGACAAACATAATTAGTGTGCAATGTTTCCCATGTTAGCAGTTAGAGCCTCCCCATCATACTTCACTCTCTTCCTCATCATTTGGTTAGCTGATTGTGACCTCTCTCTCGTTCGGTCTTTCTCTCGCTCCATGTACTCCGTGCWCATACAGTTAGGGCTACTCTCCCCTCTCTCCCTCCATTCACTTTCACTGCTGAATGAAGCAGTATGTTCTATACTGTAAAGGGTCACATTCTGCTGCTATTCCAGTAGCCCTAGCAACTGCTCTCCTACGCCCAGAAAGTAGACTCCCTGTGCGATGCCAAAGAGCGGAGCAATGACCAGAGCGCGACATGTCGCCCCCTTGAGGAATGTTGCCGGGCCCTCTTTACTCCAGATCCGCCTATGGAAAGGTGAGAAACCTGCTGTCGGTGAAAGGTTTACACATACACATTGGAGCAGCAAACGTGTGGGTTTTCCAGTGCATGCCTTACCGTGTGCAGTCAACAATGCCACGGTATGTGTCCTCCCCCTCCCCCTTCTGCAAGGTCTGTATACGAGTCTTTATGACTGCCAACAAACACACACACAGAAATCAATGTCAACTCAACTGCCCTTCTTTATAAAGTACAGACAATGAGGGCATCATTGTGCTCTGGGATTCCTGAGTTATTGATAATACCGTAGTTCATTCCATTGCACTTGGGGTATCATTTAATTGTAATCCGCTAAGTAAATTCAATAGCCTCTGCAACCCCAACCCAACACAGGATTCAGACCTTAAACTGTCKATTTTTAACATCTGCAGTGGCAAGAAAAGTGTGAACCCTTTGGAATTACCTGGATTTCTGCATAAATTGGTCATAAAATTTGATCTGATCTTCATCTAAGTCACAACAATAGACAAACACAGTCTGCTTAAACTAATAACACAAACAATTATACATTTATGTCTTTATTGAACACACTGTGGTAAACATTCAGTGTAATAACTGGTTGACCCGCCTTTGGCAGCAATAAACTSAACCAAATGTTTTCTGTAGTTGCGGATCAGACCTGCACAACGGTCAGGAGGAATTTTGGACCATTCATCATTACAAAACTATTTCAGCTCAACAATATACTTAGGATGTCTGGTGTGAACCGCTCTCGAGGTCATGCCACAGCATTTTAAAATCGGGTTGAGGTCAGGACTCTGARTGGGCCACTCCAGAAGGCGTATTTTCTTCTGTTGAAGCCATTCTGTTGTTGATTTACTTCTGTTTTGGGTCGTTGTCCTGTTGCATCACCCAACTTCTGTTGAGCTTCAATTGGTGGACAGATAYCCTTATATTCTCCTGCAAAATGTCTTGATAAACTTGAATTCATTTTTCCGTCGACGATAGCAAGCTGTCCAGGCCCCGAGGCAGCCCCAAACCATGATGCTCCCTCCACCATACTTTACAGCTGGGATGAGGTTGATGTTGGTGTGCTGTGCCTTTTTTTCTCCACACATAGTGTTGTGTGTTCCTCACAAACAACTCAACTTTAGTTTAAACTGTCCATAGATAAAGTAGCAACWGTGCTGAACTTTCTCCATTTATAGACAGTTTGTCTTACCGTGGARTGATGAACATCAAGGCTTTTAGAGATATTTTTGTAACCCTTTCCAACTTTATGCAAGTCAACAATTCTTACTCTTAGGTCTTCTGAGATCTCTTATATTCGAGGAATGGTTCACATCAGGCAATGCTTCTTGTGAATAGCAAACTCACATACTTCACATACTTTTTCCAACCTACACTGTAAATGTTTAAATTATGTATTCAATATAGACAAGAGAAATACGATAATTTGTGTGTTATTAGTTTAAGCACACTGTGTTTGTCTATTGTTGTGACTAAGATGAAGATCAGATAAAATMTTAGGACTYATTTCTGCAGAAATCCAGGTAATTCCAAAGGGTTCACATACTTTTTCTTGCCACTGTACATAAGGATTAGGTGGTGTWATTGTGGGCATTACAGTGTAGGACTGAACAACATGTACTGCTCCTGAATAACGCGTATGTTACTGAATGACACTGTGAATACAGAGGTTTATCTCTGCTTTATGGCGCTCCCCCAGCCCTTCCCTGTCTCTGTCTCTCTCACCGTCCAGTGGGGTGACAGCTACAGCTGCCACTGATCCAGCTGTGCAGCCTGCCATGAAGGACTGCAGGAAGGGGGCCCGCTCCTGCAGGTGTCCATGGCTACTCGGCTCTCCTCGGCCCAGCGCATTCAGGTTGGCGAACATCGGGAAGTAGATCATAGAGAAAGGGACGTCCCTGGAAAATGAAAAATAACAGAGGTATGCCTCAGTCCACAGGAGGATTAACCCTGCCAGACATAACTGCAAGAACCTATTGATTTGCAGTACCAGTCAATTTTGGACACACCTATTCATTCCAGGGTTTTTCTTTATTTTTACTATTTAATACGTTGTAGAATAATAGTGAAGACATCAAAAATATGAAATAACACATATGGAATCATGTAGTAACAAAAAAAGTGTTAAATCAAAATATATTTTATATTTGAGATTCTTCAAAATAGTCACCATTTGCCTTTATGACAGCTTTGCACATTCTTGGCATTCTCTCATTCTCTCAGCTTCATGTGGTAGTCACCTGGAATGCATTTCAATTAACAGTTCATTTGTGGAATTTCTTTCCTTAAWGCGTTTGAGTCAAATCAGTTGTGTTGTGACAAGGTAGGGGTGGCATACAGAAGATTGCCCTATTTGGTAAAAMACCAAGTCCATATTATGGCAAGAACAGCTCAAATAAGCAAAGAGAAATCGTTACTTTAAGAKATGAAGGTCAATACYGAAAATGTCAAGAACTTTGAAAGTTTCTTCAAGTGCAGTTGCAAAAACCATCAAGTGCTATGATGAAACTGACTCTCATGGMGACCGCCACAGGAAAGGAAGACCCAGAGTTACCTCTGCTGCAGAGGACAAGTTCATTAGAGTTAACTGCACCTCAGATTGCAGCCCAAATAAATGCTTCACAGAGTTCAAGTAACAGACACATCTCAACATCAATTGTTCAGAGGAGACTGCGTGAATTAGGCMTTKATGGTTGAATTGCTGCAAAGAAACCACTACTAAAGGACACCAATAAGAAGAAGAGACTTGCATGGGCCAAGAAACACYAGCAATGGACATTAGACCGGTAGAAATCTGTCCTTTGGTCTTGAGTCCAACCGCCGTGTCTTTGTGACACGCAGAGTAGGTGAACGGATGATCTCTGTATGTGTGGTTCCCACRGTGAAGCATGGAAGAGGTGTGATGGTGCTTTGCTGGTGACACTGTCAGTGATTTATTTAGAATTCAAGGCACACTTAACCAGCATGGCTACCACTGCATTCTGCAACGATACGCCATCCCATCTGGTTTGCGCTTAGTGGGACTATCATTTGTTTTTCAACAGGACAATGACCCAAAACACACCTCCAGGCTGTGTAAGGGCTATTTTACCAAGTGCTGATGGAGTGCTGCATCAGATGACCTGGCCTCCACAATCACCCGACCTCAACCCAATTGAGATGGTTTGGGATGAGTTAGACCACAGAGTGAAGGAAAAGCAGCCAACAAGTACTCAGCATATGTGGGAACTCCTTCAAGACTGTTGGAAAAGCATTCCTCTTGAAGCTGGTTGAGAGAATGCCAAGAGTGTGCAAAGCTGTCATCAAGGCAAATGGTGGCTACTTTGAAGAATCTAAAATATATTTTGATTTGTTTAACACCTTTTTGGTTACTACATGATTCCATGTGTTATTTCATAGTTTTGATGTCTTCACTWTTATTCTACAATGTAGAAAATACAAAAAAATTAAGAAAAACACTTGAATGAGTAGGTGTGTCCAAACTTTTGACTGGTACTGTATTTTGGGCTTGATTAGCCAGTGTGCCAGTCAGACCCGAGATGCACTGTACATAGAATGTAAGAGACAACTTATTTACAAAAAATMTCAAATGTTGAACAGAGGGATGCGATATGTGGTGTACGTAAATGAGGTAGCCTTCACCAGAAGTAAATCTGAAAGTCTTTGCCACGAACTAATCACCACTAATGAGACAATGAGACAAATCAGGCCTGACAGTGAGTCTAGCAGGTTACCTCAGTTCACTCAGTTCAGGACTACTCAGAACTGAGCAACAGAAACATGCTGTTGCCTATGTGAATTTGAGAGAAACAGAGAGAGTGTTTGACCTCATCAATGTGGCTCCTGCTCCCCGGTAGAGGCCAGGCAGGCCGCGTGTTTTCAGTAGCTCCAGGGTGATACGGATGGCAGTGGTCCGTGGTGGTGGGGCTGGCTGGGATGGAGGGGGGGCCACCAATGARGGCACTGGACCAGGAGCTGCAGTGGGTGCTTGGACCACTCTGGTTATGGCAGCTGTAACACACACACCACATCAGTGTCAAAAAACTTCAGCAGTAGAGTCATTATCACTGCCTAGCACACACTGAGCTGTGGCCTAAGGACAAATGGTTCACAGAACTCACCCAACCTTCCTGCGTCTTGCAACTGGATCTTGAGCATCTCCATGGGTGTGGTCACTATCACCTGACACGTCCCCGCCCCACATCCTGCCAGTATCTCCCCCCATAGGGGCAACTTCCTGTGGGACACAATGACWGGGTTAGCAGGCTAATAAATAACACATAGCAATGGCACCACCATTCTGATAAATAGACACAGTGCACTGTAGCAATAGCACCTCCGATCGTCTGACTTTATTACAGTAATGTTATGTTAACTAAGTATTATCCATCTGATGACCTTTTTGCATAAATACAGTTGAAGTCGGAAGTTTACATACACTTAGGTTGGAGTCATTAAAACCCATTTTTCAACCACTCCACAAATTTCTTGTTAACAAACTGTAGTTTTTGCAAGTTGGTTAGGACATCTACTTTGTGCATGACACAAGTAATTTTTCCAAAAATTGTTTACAGACAGATTATTCACTGTATCACAATTCCAATGGTCAGAAGTATACATACACTAAGTATACTGGTGCCTTTAAACAGCTTGGAAAATTCCAGAAAATTGTCATGGCTTTAGAAGCTTCTCATAGGCTAATTGACATTGAGTCAATTGGAGGTGTACCTGTGGATGTTTTCAAGGCCTACCTTCAAACTCAGTGCCTCTTTGCTTGACATCATGGGAAAATCAAAAGAAATCAGCCAAGACCCCAGAAAAAAATATTGTAGACCTCCACAAGTCTGGATCATCCTTGGGAGCAATTTCCCAATGCCTGAAGGTACCACGTTCATCTGTGTACAAACAATAGTATGCAAGTATAACACCATGGGACCACGCAGCCGTCATACCGCTCAGAAAGGAGACACGTTCTGTCTCCTAGAGATGAACATACTTTGGTGTGAAAAGTGCAAATAAACCCAGAACAACAGCAAGCACTTGTTAAGATGCTGGAGGAAACCGGTAAAAAGGTATCTATTTCCACAGTAAAACGAGTCCTATATCGACATAAGCTGAAAGGCGCTCAGCAAGGAAGAAGCCACTGCTCCAAAACCGCATAAAAATGCCAGACTATGGTTTGCAACTGCACATAGGAACAAGATCGTACTTTTTTAGAGAAATGTCCTCTGGTCTGATGAAACAAAAATGGCCATAAAGACCATCGTTATGTTTGGAGGAAAAGGGGGAGGCTTGCAAGGCGAAGAACACCATCCCAACCGTGAAACACGGGGGTGGCAGCATCACGTTATGGGGGTGCTTTGCTGCAGGGGACTGGTGCACTTAACAAAATAGATGGCATCATGAGGGAGGAAAATTATGTGGATATATTGAACAACATCTCAAGACATCAGTCAGGAAGTTAAAGCTTGGTCGCAAATGGGTCTTCCAAATGGACAATGACTCCAAGCATACTTCAAAGTTGTGGCAAAATGGCTTAAGGACAACAAAGTCAAGGTATTGGAGTGGCCATCACAAAGCCTGACCTCAATCCTATAGAAAATGTGTGGGCAGAACAAAAAGCGTATGTGAGCAAGGAGGCCTACAAACCTGACTCAGTTACACCAGCTCTGTCAGGAGGAATGGGCCAAAATTCACCCAACTTACTGTTGGAAGCATGTGGAAAGCTACCCTAAACGTTTGACCCAAGTCAAACAATTTTAAGGCAATGCTACCAAATACTAATTGAGTGTATGTAAACTTCTGACCCACTGGGAAAGTGATGAAAGAAATAAAAGCTGAAATAAATCACTCTACTATTATTTTGACATTTCACATTCTTAAAATAAAGTGGTGATCCTAACTGACCTAAGAGAGGGAATTTTTACTAGGATTAAATGTCAGGAATTGTGTAAAACTGAGTTTAAATGTATTTGACTAAGGTGTATGTAAACTTCCGACTTCAACTGTAAGTACTTTAAGGCAGGGGTTCTCGAAGTGGAGTCCTAATGCTGCCGTTTATCTCAATATCAAATCATTTCTGGATAACAATTAAGTACCTTACTGTGATTGTTTTCAATTAAGATTGTGCTATGCAGAAATCACTCCGCCATTTCCTAGTTGCTAAAACTATAATAATTTGCCTAATTTCAGTTTGTGACATAATAAGCTAGTATAGTGTAGAGAATCACTAAAACCATCTAAACCGCTGTGAAATATATTTTCATAACCAAAAATATTGTTGTTACAGCTGCTTGAAGCTGGTGCACAAAACAAAGTAAAAGAGAAATAGCATACATAGAATATACAGTATCTACCGCTTCATAGAGCTGCTTTCAAGTAGAATGATAGATCTATAACTCACATTTCTGTGTCAATTTGGTTGGGTCYCCCACAAATCTACATATTGCCACTTTCAAATGGTCAAAAAGAAACATAGCAAAGAGCAATTTCTCACACAATTTTGCTAGGATTGTCTGGGAGTGGTCTGAATGGTGAGGGGAAAACTGAAAATTAGCTGTTATTGGCAGAGAGGTTTGGGATTCTCTTTCTTATTGGTCTATTAACTAATTGAGGTCACCAGGAAGGCCAAAACTCCATCCCACCAAAACAGGCTGAAATTTCATGCAGCTCTTACACTAAAAGGGCATTGTCGTCAATTTCCCAGTATTATTCCAACCTCATAGTGTGGAAATGTATATAAAACACAGGAAAATCATGTTTTTGACTGCACTGGGCCTGACAACAGATTAAACAAAGTTTGGCCAAGGGATCCGTGGAATAAGTTTAGAGGGTGTAATACAATACAATGTAATATTATTAATCTACAATTTATGTTCTTAACCATGGGCAACATGGGTCTGTGYGGGATATTGGTATCCACAGTAATCCACCAATTATCAATTCTGTTTTCCTTACCCAATTTTTGGTTCATAAATGCACTGTATTTCTTTTGCTTTAAAAGTGCAACGTCTTCTCTCTGCCTCAAGGAAAAATCTAAAGTTGCAGGATATTACCTTTAAAGCTGCAACAACAAAACATCTCTCTGCCACATGACAAAATCTGTAGAATTGCAGGAAATCCGCTTGAACTGCAACATTTTCTCTCTGATGCCAAGAGGTGTGCCTTTTAAAATGTTCCTTCCCAGGGCCCAAAACTTTGTTCCTCCTGGCGATGCACTGCCGAAGTCATAGTAAAACTCCTTATATGCTGATTTATGAGGGGGTCCCTGAT
Source organism: Salvelinus sp. IW2-2015 (assembly GCF_002910315.2). Taxonomy (NCBI): domain Eukaryota; kingdom Metazoa; phylum Chordata; class Actinopteri; order Salmoniformes; family Salmonidae; genus Salvelinus; species Salvelinus sp. IW2-2015. Next base: position 38,094,739 of record NC_036866.1, read on the forward strand.
GAAATTGCTATCACAAAAGGGGTCCCCGGCCCCAAAACGTTTGTCCCCGGCCCCAAAAAGTGTTTCTGTTTATGTATCTTTCAGTTGAATTGTGACAAAAGTGTAGGTGCTGTTCTKGGACTAAATGTGAGTTACCCATCCTTGGAGAGTTTCTGTCTGAAGATATCATTTGCTGCCAGTTTGATGGCTTTTTCTGGTGTGACAAGAGTGAGATTCACTACTGCACCTGAGGGGTAATGGATTATAGCAACACAAAGTACTGTTAACGTCATACACAAAACCTTCCCCTGCACTGCACTGCCATATGATTAGCTCTAGGCTAGTTACTAACTATGAGCGCTTGATTGGTAGGCCGTCATTGTAAATAAGAATTTGTTCTTAACTGACTTGCCTTGTTAAATAAAATAAATTTAAAAATACTTTAAAAAAAGTACAATACAAGGTTTACCACAGTTATGTCAATTTAGGTAGTGTTAGCTAAATTCAAAACACAGAATTGTACATTCCATGAATCCAGGGAAATAGTACCTCTATACATCCCAAAGTAGCCTTCCATCTTAACGGTCTTCGTCAAACAGTCCAGCCTTCACATAACAAGGAGAAATATTAAGGTAAAATCAGTTTGGGTTTACTTTCTGAAGAATTCCATCCATGAAATTCATGATTTATTTTATAACATTTATAACTGATGCTTATTGACCATGCATAAACAATGAATACCTGAATGTTATGTAAATGTTGAGCGGCTTCACTGCAAGTAGATTGTATGTTTTAATAATAATAAAAAATGTAAAAATTAATACCATGTAGGTAATTTGCATTTCCTTACAATACAGTGTCTTGTAAATCTTAACATAAACCCTACATAGTTGAATGTTGGTTGTTTGGTATCACTTAAACACAGCTACAAACACAAACATAATTGATGGACACTTTACTTTAATTGGTTCACATTGGGATTATACATTGATGTGATCAACTTCATGAGCAGCTACTAGATTGTTACTTAATTAAAAGACCATGTGTAGTCAGGATGCCAAAGGATCACTCCTGTGCCAACCAGTAACTCACTGGGCCAACATTCTGTCTTCACCAAGGTAAATATAGGCACAATGCCCACTCAACCCTGTTGCCATAGCACTGTCTTATCTGTACAGATGTATAGAGATAGATAGCTGTCTGTACTAGACAACCAGTAGAGCCAAGAATGTCAAGAAGTAATACCATTGAGCCAGGAATAAGCTTGTTTCCCTGTCGGATTTATTGTGAAAGCCACTCTATAAATATAGCGCTCACCAATACAGCACCAAATTATTGTTTTGAATGCAGATGTGCAAAAACACATTTGACCCAATCTGCCCTCATGGACAGCTTAGTCGGATTACTTGTAAACAATTACTGTGTGTATGAGTCAAAACAGAACTATTTTCTCTTTTCTTCCAATTCAATAAACTGTATTCATCCCACAAGGGGAAACTCCCTCTTTCAAAAGGAGCGTCTCCCCGTCTCAAAGACCTCAAATCCCTGGTGCGAGTCAGAGGACAGGAAGTGTCTCAAGTCCCTTGTGTGGATAAAATAAAAGAGGAGCCAAGGCAGTACTCACATCCCGGTGTAGACTCGGGCACCCTGCTGGTTCTGCAGGCGGGTCTTAGCCAGATCAATAGGAAACACACAGGTCACACCCACCAGCCCTGCCACGCCCCCATTAATCAGCTTAGCAGGTAGGCTGCGGAGATGGAAACCACAAAACACAAGCACACGCACGCACGCAAGACGACAGAGGGAAACAAATCCATGCAAAACACCCGGACAAAGAGGAACAGATACATACATACATACATACATACATACATACATACACACACGGAAAGACACAGACATAAACACTATGTAAATGCACAATGTTAACATAGGGCAAAACAAAATGTTTTCTCCTTTCACTCTATTGTTAGATTGAATCCTCAAGGTTTTAGGTGAAGAGATATTGTAATTGTGTACCTAACTTTCTGCTCGGCCATCCTGGCTGTCACTGGGCTCCAGGCCCACGTCAGTTTCCTTCCTCCTCCTCCGATCGGCACACCTGCTCAGCCCCAAGGTGTCACAACTACCGTACCCTTACTGGCCCACCTGACTCCAGCACAAATGCAGCTTCCCGCCTCTATGGTATCAATGTGATGTTTGTTCTTCCACAGTGGGGAACCATTGGGGTTCCTCTCCGCTATAATGTGGCACCCACCACCTGAACTTAACCGGTGTCCTCTGGCCAGTCTTCCTGCTCTGCTGTGCTACACAGGAATACAAGTGGTCCCTGTCTGTTCCAAAAGAGCAAGGCCACACCAATGACATGGGTCAGGTTACCTTTTCCCATACCTCAGTATCATACAGAGGTCCTTTTATCTCTGTGTTAACTCTCTGAACTGCAGTGACAACTCTTTATAGCAATAGCTGTTCAGGGTATTGCAGAAATGTAATGTCCACAAACTGAATCAGAATTCTGAAGCCCATCCTGGTTATTATTGAAGCCCATCCTGGTCATTCATTACCAGGGTCCCAGATCTGTTTGCGCCATCATGCCACTCCTTGTCATGTTGGCATTGGACAAGGAGTTGAAGGTTAGCACAAACACGTCTGTTACCCAGGTAGGTCAGTCATAATACTGAGGCAGAATTTCCTGGGTCTCCCACATGTCTTAAGTCTCTCTAATCTTATTGCTAAAAGGGATAAGACTATTTGATCTACATAGGAGGGCAGACCTGAAAGATTTCCTTTTGCCGTGTATGAAAACTTGTAACATTGGTTTGACAACTTTTTTCTGCCAACAATGATTGTCAGAAGCTGGTCTGTACAACATTATTATAGATAATATTACCCAAGATGTAAAATTGACATCAGGTGTTCCCACCTTAAAAATTACCCTCTTCTCCTCTGTCCCCCCCTTACCCTTTTTTCCTTTCTTAATTTTTTCTCTCTCAGCTCCCTAACTAATCTCCCTCTTAATCTCCCCACCTCCATTCCCCTTCGGTCTATTTTTACCTCAGTAAACCTTCCCTCTATCCTCGCTTCTCTCTTCCTATTAAAATACAATCAATTCACCTTTCTCCATCTCTCACCTTTCTGTTGATTTCTCCTCAGTTCTTATCTTTCACCACAACCATCCTCCTCTTTTGAACCYTTCCTCTGGATCCCTCTCTTACTACAGCTCTGTACTTGCATTTCTAGTGCCCAATCACATTCTGCACATGCCTTTCACTGAGCCTCTCTGTGAAACTTTCTTTCAGCTCCGCTCCTTTCACACTAGTCCCCTGCCAAAACACAGYCAAGAGCGTCTACCCCACGCCAACCTCAAACCCAAAAGCCCCAACTTCTCCAATCTGCACCAGATCATCGAGCTCAGACAACATAGCTTGTTTTAAGTCTGACATTTTTCTTTTTTTTCATAAGAAAGATAGCAATGGGGAACTTACCCCTCTCAGTGCATKCCACAAGCAGGATCAAGCTGTCCACTTTTCTTTCGCTTCAACAATGTGTGCAGCAATGGTATTCAAGCGAGAGCGATCTGAGAGACCTAGTCGCCACTCAGGGGCCGTTGCACAAACACCAGCATTGTCCTCCTGCCTAAGTCCCTCCCTCTTGTGGTGACTCACTGTGACACAGCCCCGGCAACACAGCTCTGCACTAACGCAACGCGACATAAACTCTGCCTATAGTCACACCACAACGCTACAGAAACTCAACTCCCCACTCACATAACATGCTGACTGTGCAAAAATATTGCTAATATAATCCACAAAAACCTGAGCTGCAATACTAAGGCACTTTATGTATTCAGTAGCAGCACAAACATGACATAATACCGCAGCGACCCAATATGAGCCACAACTGAAAGTGACACTGATATTTAAAATTCAATTAAACAACAGTAAACAAAAACGAATAGTTGAAATTCTATTCAAGCATTTAAAAAAGAATTGTAAGAATAATATATAACTGAAACAACCAATGGAATAACAGCAACTCAGCATTACTGCAACAACTGATTCCACTAACACAAGCTCCACCCTGCCTTGCCCCAACTGGTTTATATAAGTATGGATTTTAGATTTATGTTAATGAGAAAACAACTTCTGACATTGAAAATCAGTCACATCAACTGGCAAATACTTGCATTCCAAAAGTAAATGTCGCTTTTCGATGGATATTTCTCATTTGGGTTACAATCTGTTGTCACGTTACAGTACAAAGACAAATGTAAAAAGGGCTGGTAGAACACTTTTTCTTATCTTTTGGAGTGGTACACAAGTCAGAGAGTCTTTGAAACTCAAGTGGAAACAGGTGCGAGCTTCATATTATACATTCTGCATGCAGACTGCAGAGACAGACTGGACTAAATTTTCAATTGCCATAACAAGACAGTGCTTGCAACCCCTGTTATATCCTATCTACAACTTTTATGTTTACATTTGTTATTATCTCATTATTGAGCATGTTTATTTTCTTCCACAATGACAAGGTCGTTGTAAGAGTGGAAGCATTATGGATGGTCTTTTTGTGGAGGAGAGGACTTGTCTTCTCCGAGCTGGCCGTTGAGCCTTTCAGAAAGCGCCAATGAGAGAGCGGCTCTCACACCAGTGTGTCGCAGTGGGTAAATGTGGCCCCCAGACTGCCTGGTGTCAGGTTACAAACACTGGACACCCCTTAAGTCCTGGTGAAGAGGATTTCACAGAGTAGACTGTGATTATGTAATGTATTCGTATTACAGAGATCCTTTGTTTGGCCATATTGAGTCAGTGAGTTCTGGCTCAAATACTGTACAAGTATGTCCAGAGGAACAGTAGACAAAGTCATCACTGACAACGTCATGGGTATGATATTGATGACCAACCTGGGGTTGGATGCATGATCCATACCTTTCCTATTGCCTCAGTTTCATCAATCAATGTCCTATAAGGTTACACATACAGACAGTACTCAGAATAGCACAACTATAGAGTACTTACACACTTTTGTCCCTTGCAACTAGAGTGCTTACACAACCAACTAGAATTCAACGCAAACTACATGATGACAAAGATCATGCTCACTGAGGTGACTCATTATTTGTAATCGTGCATGGTCTTTTAATCTTAAAACAATGGTCAGTCTATATTAGGACAAAGCTAGTGAGCTGCATGACATGGTATTGGATAGTCTTTTTGAGGCACATAGATGGCATGTTGTTGATCCCCTCTGAGAGTTGTGACTGGATGTTCTGAAAGAGCCTGGATCATTGAACAAAGTCCACGTTCTAAAATGAGTAGCCTACCTAAGCTCGACCACAGCCACACAGGACAACAGGCAGTCAGGATCTGTCTGTCTCCTAGCAACATGGCAGCACTGAAGGGGCACAGAGGCTCCCAGGGGACCTAAGCCCATCAGACCATTGACAGCACTGTGAAAGCTGTCCACCGCCTAGCCCTGAGGTGACTTCTCAATCAACCCCAGCCCTAATCAAATCAAAATCAAAATGTATTGGTTGCGTACACAGATTTGCTGGTGTTATAGCAGGTGCAGCAAAATTGTGTTTCTAACTCCAACYATGCAGTAGAATGTCTCACAAATACAATACAAGTAATTWAAAAAAATCCTTATTGATGTCACTTGTGAAATCCACTACAATTAGTGTCGATTAAGGGGAGGAGACAGGTTAAAGAAAGATCTTTAAGCCTTGAGACAATTGGTAGGTGCCAGGCGCACCGGTTTGTGTCAAGAGCTACAATGCTGCTGGGTTTTTCACGCTCAACAGTTTCCTGTGTGTATCAAGAATGACCCACCACCCAAAGGCCATCCAGCCAACTTGACACAACTGTGGGAAGCGTTGGCATCAAACTGGGCCAGCATCCCTGTGGAACGCTTTCGACACCTTTTAGAGTCCATGGCCTGACGAATTGAGGCTGTTCTGAGGGTAAAAGAGGTGGGGGTGCATCTCAATATTAGGAAGTTGTTCCTAATTTTTCGTATACTCAGTGTACATACAGCGTGAGTATACAACAGTATATAAACAGAATATGAGGTTGTCAGCGTATACACAGTGTACACGGTGCATTCGGAAAGTATTCACACCCCCTGACTTTTTCCGCATTTTGTTACGTTACAGCCTTATTCTAAAATGTTTTAACTTGTTTTTTCCCCCTCATCAATCTACACACAATACCCCATAATGACAAAGCAAACAGATTTTTGGACATTTTTGCAAATTTATTACAAATAAAAAACTGATATCACATTTACATCAGTATTCAGACCCTTTACTCAGTACTTTGTTGAAGCACCTTTGGCAGCTATTACAGCCTTGAGTCTTCTTGGGTATGACACAGAAGCTTGGCACGCCTGTATTTGAGGAGTTTCTCCCATTCTCTGCAGATCCTCTCAAGCTCTGTCAGGTTGGATGGGGAGTGTCGCTGCACAGCTATTTCAGGTCTCTCCAGAGATGTTAGATCGGGTTCAAGTCCGGGCTCTAGCTGGGCCACTCAAGGACATTCAGAGACCTGTCCCGAAGCCACTTCTGTGTTGTCTTGGCTGTGTGCTTATGGTCGTTGTGCTGTTGGAAGGAGAACCTTCGCCCCAGGCGGAGTTCCTGAGCGGTCTGGAGCAGGTTTTCATCAAGGATCTCTCTGTACTTTGCTCCGTTCATCTTTACCTCGATCCTGACTACTCTACCAATCCCTGCCGCTGAAAAACATCTCCACAGCATAATGGTGCCACCACCATGCTTCACCATAGAGATGGTGCCAGGTTTTCTCCAGATGTGACGCTTGGCATTCAGGCCAAAGAGTTCAATCTTGGTTTCATCAGACCAGAGAATCTTGTTTCCCATGGTCTGAGGGTCCTTTAAGTGCCTTTTGACAAATCATGTACCTTTTACTGAGGAGTGGCTTCCGTCTGGCCATTCTACCATAAAGGCCTGATTGGTGGAGTGCTGCAGAGATGGTTGTCCTTCTGGAAGGTTCTCCCATCTCCACAAAGGGACTCTGGAGCTCTGTCAGAGTGACCACCGGGTTTTAGGTCACCTCCTTGAACAAGGCCCTTCTCCCACGATTGCTCAGTTTGGCCGGGCGGCCAGCTCTTGGAAGAGTCTTGGTGGTTCCAAACTTGTTCCTTTTAAGAATGATGGAGGCCACTGTGTTCTTGGGGACCTTCAATGCTACAGACATTTTTTGGTACCCTTCCCCAGATCTGTGCCTCGACACAATCCTGTCTCTGAGCTCTACGGACAATTCCTTAGACCTCATGGCTTGGTTTTTGCTCTGACATGCACTGCCAACTGTGGGACCTTATATAGACAGGTGTGTGCCTTTCCAAATCATGTCCATAAATTCATTCAATCCATTTTAGAATAAGGCTGTGATGTAACAAAATGTGGAAAAAGGGGGTTTGAATACTTTCCGAAAGGCACTGTAAGGCATTAGTCTCAAGGTGCAGGAAAGAGTACCGAGCAGGTAGCTGGCTAGTGATGGCTGTTCAACAGTCTGATGGCCTGGAGATAGGAGCTGTTTTTAAGTCTCTCTGTCCCGGCTTTGACATCATTTTTTTTTTTTAAGTACAATGAGGGAGAGGATATTATCCTGGCACCACTCACCAGGCCTCTAACCTCCTGCCTGTAGGCTGTCTCGTCGTGGTTGGTAATCAGGCCTTCCACTGTCGTGTCATCAGCAAACTCTATGATTGAGTTGGAGTCGTGCGTAGCCACGCAGTCATGAGTCAATGGGGTCTGAGCACACACCTCTGGGGAGCCTCTGTGTAGAGGATCAGTGTGGTGGAGGTGTTGTTGCCTACTCTCACCACTGAGGAAGTATAGGACACAATTTCACAGGAAGGAGTTCAGACCCAGGGCTCTGAGCTTAGTGACAAGCTTGGAAGGAACTATGGTGTTGAAAGCAGAGCTGTAGTTGATGAACAGCATTCTCACATAGGTATTCCTCTTGTCCAGGTGGGATAGGACGGTGTGCAATGCAACAGCGTTTGCATTGTCTGTGGATCTGTCGGGCGGTATGCAAATTGTAGTGGGTCTAGGATGTCGGGCAAGGTGGAGGGGATATGGTCCTTGACTAGCCTCTCAAAGCAATTCATGATGACAAAGGTGAGTGCTACGGGGCAATAGTAATTTAGTTCAGTTACTTCAGCTTGTTTGGATACAGGAACAATGGTGGATATTTTGAAGCAAGTGGGGTCAACAGACTGGAATAGAGAGAGGTTGAATATGTCCGTAAACACCCCAGCCAGCTGGTCTACGCATGCACTMAGGACACAGCTTGGTATGCCGTCCYTGATGGCAACCTTGTGAGGGTTAACACGTTTGAAAGTCCTACTCACAGTGGCTACAGAGAATGGGAGCCACAGTCCTTGTCAGCAGCGGGGGCCCACGACGGCAGCTCGGTCTTGTTTTCCTCAAAGCGGGCAAAGAGCGTGTTAAGTTTGTCTGGGAGTGAGGCTTCGGTGTCCGATGTGGCTGGTTTTCCCTTTATAAGCCGTGATTGTCAGAAGTCCCTGCCCAGTGACGCGAGCTTACCAGATGAGCTAAATGCCTTCTTGCTTGCATCAAGGCAACCAAAACTGAACAATGCATGAGAGCACCAGCTGTTCCGGACAACTGTGTGATCACATAGTCCCTGTGCCCAAGAATGCCATGGTAACCTGCCTAAATGAGTACTGGGCCATAGCACTCACATCATGAAGTGCTTTGAAAGGCTGCATCAACACCATCATCCCAGAAACTCACTACAATTCGCATATGGCCCCAACAGATCCACAGATGACACAATCTCCATTGCACTCCACACTAGCCTTTACTACCTGGACAAAAGGAACACCTACGTGAGAATGCTGTTCGTTGACTCCAGCTCAGCGTTCAACACCATAGCGTCCTCAAAGCTCATTACTAAGCTAAGGACCCTGTGACTAAACACTTCCCTCTGCAACTGGATCCTGGACTCCCTGACAGGCCGCCACCAGGTGGTAAGGGTTTGCAACAACACATCTGCAGCGCGGGTGTGTGCTTCGTCCCCTCATGTACTCCCTGTTCACCCACAGCCACGTGGTGACACATGACTCCAACACCATCATTATGTTTGCTGATGATCACCGACAACGATGAGACAGCCTACAGGGAGAAGGTCAGTGACCTGTGAGTGTTGTGTCAGGACAACAACCTCTCCGTCCATGTGAGCAAGACAAAAGAGCTGATCGTGGACTATAAGAAAAGGGGGGCCGAGCACGCCCCGATTCACATCGACAGGGCTGTAGTGGAGCGGGTTGAGAGCTTCAAGTTCCTTGGCGTCCACATCGCTGATAAACTATCATGGTCCAAACACACCAAGACAGTCGCAAGAGGGTACGACAACCCCTATTCCCCCCTCAGGAGACTGAAAAGATTTGGCATGGGTCCTCAGATCCTCATAAAGTTCTACAGCCGCACCATCGAGAATGTCCTGACTGGATGCATCACCACTTGGTATGGCAACTGCTCTGTATCTGACAGCAAGGCGCTACAGAGGGTAGTACTTATGGCCCAGTACATCCCTGGGGCCAAGTTTCCTGACATCCAGGACCTTTATATCAGGCATTGTTATAAGGCCCAAAAAAATGTCATAGACTCCAGCCACACTAGTCATAGATCTCTCTGCTATCGCATGGCAAGCGGTACCGGAGTGCCAAGTCTAGGTCCAAAAGGCTACTTAACAGCTTCTACCCCCAAGCCATTAGACTGCTAAGCAAAATGGCTACCCGGACTATTTGCATTGACCCCCTTTTTTATGCTGCTGRTACTTGCTGTGTATTATCTATGCATAGTCACTTTACCCCTACCTACATGCACATATTACCTCAACTAACCTGTACCCCGCACATTGACACGGTATATAGCCTCGTTATTTCTATTTTGTGTTACTTTAGTAAAAATAAAAAATTATCTGCATTGTTGGTTAAGGGCTTTTAAGTAAGCATTTCACGGTAAGGCTACACCTGTTGTATTCGAGCATGTGACAAATACATTTTTGTTTTATTTGACATGCCTCTTGTGTCTGAGCCATTCAATTGCAACTCCACTTTGTTCCTGTAATGTTTTTGCCTCATTGATTGAATATAATAGAATACAGCTAGGTTAAATCGAAGGGCAGTTTCCATTTGTTACTGAATATGGCAATATGGAAAATGTTAAACAGATGGTTGTAGTCTGGAAATTGCAGTATTGCCCTTTGTCTTCAATCCATTGTAAAGTTGTGTAGCCTACTTATAAATTTGTGAATTATGCTATGTTATTTTGGTAGTCCGTTTTAAGATAGCCGCCCTATAATGGCAGTTCAGAGACAAAATAACAGCGTTTCAGGCCAGTGGTCACTCACCTCCTGATCAGTGCACACTTATCTCCTTTAGGCTACATGCGCTTTCCCCTTCCTGCGATGGGGGGAGCCACCGCTTTAGATTCTAAACGTACTTACTCTCCATTGAAGGAGACTGCCGTTACAAAACAAATGTATTCAAAACCTTTTACTCACTATTCTAGCTAACAAATCTACACTTAACTGTGCTTTTATATAAACTGCATGTTGAAATATGAAGGCTAATTGCTGGCCTATAATAGGAGTTGAATAAGGAGATTATTACCTAACTCATCATAACTGGACCAGGGAGGACAAAACAAAAGAAAAGCAACATCCAAAATACGGTCCAGTGATCAAATAAATGTAAGTCCATGTAAATGCACCTGCCGCTTTGCTTCAACTCTTGAAAACGCGCAACAGAAGAAGCACTCACAATTTTTATGCAGATACGGTACTTTTGAAAGACCATTCTGAAATCAGTAGCATACCCTTTAAATAGGGACCGGTCTATCAAGTCGAAGTGGTGGTGGATGTCTGCAGAAGATAGCATAAACAAAACAAATAAACCAGATAATCAAATGTTAGTACCAATATATATTAATTTAAGTAGAATTGCAAGTAAACAAATATTTTGATGTGTATTATAAAGGCTTGGTGGATTTTTGTATATTTTAATACGCTGCGTAAGTAACAACACCCCTCCTTGCGCCGAGGTGGTAGCACCACCCCATCTGTTCAGCTCTTGTGAAATTCTGATTGAAACAGATTGTAACTTGCTAGCTAGCACTCTCCGGACCGGGTTGTAATGGCAACTGACTGGATGGAACATCAACAGCAACTTTTGTAATTTATTTGAAGGAAGTTTCAATTAAGGAGGTTTTACACAAACCTTGAGGAAATTATTTCTAATGTGAGAAACCAAGTTATACAATTTTCGGTCCGAAAATGTCCCAGGGATGTACAATTTCTGTGGAAGAGATCCAGTCTTGGTGGGAAGTACCCGCCATAGCCCACTTCTGTTCGCTGTTCAGGACTGCATTCAACCTACCAGACTTTGAAATTGAGGTAAAGAAGTTCTGGAAAATACATTTAGAATTTTGGGAGACATTTTTTTTCTATTTTTGACTGCTATATTACAATTTCTTTATTTTTGCCTCGTAGAATGCGTTTGTAGGGTAGTTGAAAAGTACCAACAGTTAACGTTAGCTATAACTTAGCTCATCTTACTATTCAGTACTTCTCTGTTTAACTTACCTACTGTAGCTAGCCAAGTTAGCTAACGTTACTAACTAGCTAGTTGGCTAGCAAGTGCCTACAGTAGCTAGCTAAGTCAGAATGTTTGAAAACTCGTTAAGTCCCAGTTGAAATAAACGTGAACGTTCTATTTCATGGTATGTATGCTGTTACTTTGTATAACAAGCAATGTAACATGTAGCTACACCAATGGTTGTATTTTGATAACAACATTAACTAGCTAACGTTTAGTTCTTGCCAGCCGAAACAAAACCATGTGGTGGGATCCATTTGTTTTCATTTGGTGAAATCGAACGTTTCGCTTGTGTTTATAGCCATCCATAGTAAATCGCACGTCTTTGTCCAAATGTTAACCAAGTTATAGATTAAAACAAATGTAAATTATATCACCGTGAAATAGCTCGAAGTAATAGCTATTTGTAACGTAATTTATTAAGACGAGAGCCATAACTATTCTCTTTAGCGAATACTCTCAACGCAATAAATCACATGCACGTGAATAAAGGGTACTGTTACTTGCAGGTTGTATCTTACTTGTTTTTGATCCACTGTTGCCATGTTTTTATCAAATAGTCAAGTTCATGACGAGAGTTTCGAGTTTATTGTCTAGCAAGCCATCTGGCTTGGGTAGTATTTGACATTCTGCCATTGTTTTATTATCTCATGTTTTAACGTTAGAATGAMGAAACAGTCGTTCAAAATTGTTTTCTATGAAGCAAACAGAAATGCATGTCGAGCGTCAGCGTACATTAGTCGGTCATTTCGCGCGTTACTTAACTATGTGGGAATAATTTTACGTATTACACTTCTGTTACATAATTCAACTTTATCATCGGTTTCTAGCAATTCCAACAGAGTGGTTTCGTTTGTAGTTTGCTGCTCCATAATGAACACTGCTTGGCTGATTTAGTATGCAATAATGGGGATTGTTTGATCCATCGAAAAATGATGGGACTTGAAGAAAATGTGTAAGGTCAACAGCCCCCATTACCCATCCACCCCCACCCCTCTCGGGAGTGAAAATCACACGCAGGCATCGCTTTGTTATTGGATGAGGGATAGGGTGGGAAGCATCACCTCTAGTTTGTAGTAAAGTTGATATGATCTTTTATAACTGTTAACAGGATATATATGAATGCGTGTGAATATAAAACACAATACTGCAGCAATCGGCGAGTGATATCATGATACAAACGCCCCGATTCTGTAGAACTCCGTTTTGCACAATTGTGTTTTACGCGGTGCGCGTCTTGCAGCCACTGCGAGCGATTGACTGTCTATCTTTAACCGCATCACTAGGCACAGATCACTTGTGCTGCCTTGCCTGCATCCAATGTAGCTGATTTAGAGGAACATCTTATTCGATGGATCGTGTAATCATCGACGCATATCAATAACTACATCTATGATGGTGAGGTTTTGATAGCAGATTTGTCCTGCGCAAATGCGCACCATAAACCGAGCCACCGATTTGTGACACTTTAATTTATAGATTTGAAGTCTTAGTCAGGCACACTCTTTGTTGTCCAAGGTCACACGTCTATTGTGCTCTGGGCAATAAAGTTAAGAGTAGAACCTATATTTCAGAATGAATGTCAAAGCCCTTCACTTAATTGATATAGCCAATTCAATCTGCATACCACTTAAAGTGGTGAAAATCGACTTACCTCCATTTCAAAAATACTTCTGGGATTACGTAAAGGGAGAGTGTGCATACTCTAATCTGTCTTTGTCACTCTTAATTGCTAGAAGACAACATTGTAGAGAGTACAGATTGTATTGTGCTGTCTTTGAAACATTCATTTAGTAGATAACACTATCTGGAGCATTTGCTTAACATGTGGAAGGAAACAGTTATTCTCAGAATGTGCTTAACTTTGTTATGCATATTAATAAATGTGCCTTCTCACACCGCTACGGTGTGCAATAAATCCCTGGTACGCACCGTCTTTTGTGTGTTAATGCTCACTTAACCACTTTGCTTTCAGTATAGACCCAGTCGGTATTAGAATGCAGCCCTGTCTACCTGTGGGGGAAAACAACCTGTGGTTACCCCATTGGTTTACAGCAAAAACTACATTTAAGTCTAAAGATTACTTTTCAACATTCCCTGCTCCCGAGTGTTCTCAGTACTTAGAAAAACGTAATATTGTAGGGCTTCTTATGCCCCTTTTCACAAAGGTGCTAGCAGTCATGTGAGTGATTGCTAGCTAGCCAAGACCAACAACACAAACAAACTGACTATACAGATACAAATAGTGAGTGGAGTTTAGTATAGTCRGTTTTATAAGTTAAATGTCTTACCTGTGATAATGTTTTCCACACACATAGCTACATGTAGCCTACTTGGACACCGGGTCCACACATTTCTCACTCTTCCATGTCCCTACATGGGAGCATTGCAAACCATAGGTCGGGGTATTTGACCTTCTTACATGTACATTGACCAACACTCCAGCTTTTCAYCAGGTTTTGTTAATTCTGTATAACTAAAAGCTCTTTTACAATGGGAAATGTTTGTTTCCCTCTAAATTGTGGTTGAGGGGAATTCCTTATTACGTCAATATATCTCTTGTTTAGCTATAGAGAATCAAGCTTTCTGTGATACTGTAATGCAATGACAGATTTAGGGTGRGTTTGTAAATTAGCTCTGGCTATCTACTCCGATTTCAGAGTAGTGATAGTGCGCTGAATAACTGATGAATTAACGATTGCTCAACACCTGTTGAATATGGCCTGTGTTATCAAAAAATATAAAAAATTGGTGCCTGCAGCACAGTTACATGCTGACCAAACCGCTCGCATGCGCTCGCTTTGCAAAATAAATGTACACATGCATGTTATTCAATCATTGCACCCACATTGCTCGCGTGCGCCAACGAGTGTCTGCGTTGCCAGGCGCAAAAATAGTCGGTTCTATTCGTGAAGCTGAACGCGAGGCAAGTCCTGCCTCTCCCATCTCCTCATTGGTTTATAGAAGCAGATACCCACGTGCCATCTCCTTATTGGTTATCCCCACGTGGGCGATTGAAAGATGAACTGAGGTCGTCCAGTTGTGGGAATACACCTTAATATGAAAGTTCGATGCCAATCGCCGTAGAAATGGCCTGGAAGGAGGAGAGATGATTAGAAACGATTCGGGAGACTGTTTTGTGTGGCTTAATTGTCGGAGTAGAGGACCTTGTGCATTTCAGGGAAAATAACAACTCAACGTTTATGTCCCAGGACAAATTAGCCAGCAACAGCAAGCTAGCTAAATTGGACAAATTAATGCTAAATTGCCATAAATGTTTAGTGCCTTTTCTTTTATTCATAAATATATATATTTTTTACCCCCTTTTTTTTCTCCCCAATTTCGTGGTATCCAATTGGTAGTAGTTACAGTCTTGTCTCATCGCTGCAACTCCCGTACGGACTCGGGAGAGACGAAGGTCGAGAGCAATGCATCCTCTGAAAGACAACCCAACCAAGCCGCACTGCTTCTTAACACAGCYCACATCCAACCCGGAAGCCAGCCGCACCAATGTGTCAGAGGGAACACCGTACACCTGGCGACCTGGTCAGCGTGCACTGCGCCCGGCCCGCCACAGGAGTTGCTAGTGCGAGATGAGACGAGGATATCCCTGCCGGCCAAACCCTCCCTAACCTGGACGACGCTGGGCCAATTGTGCGCTGCACCATGGGCCTCCCGGTCGCGGCCGGCTGCGACAGAGCCTGGGCTCGGACCCAGAATCTCTGGTGGCACAGCTAGCACTGCGACGCAGTGCCTTAGACCACTGCGCCACCCGGGAGGTGTTTAATGCTTTTTCGACCTGTCCCAAAATTAACATAATTGGTTCGGTGTTTGTTTTGATATTTCAACCTGCGTGTTGTGATCACGTTTGGTGTGGGGGGACAAAATCAAGTTGCGCACGATGGCTTCCGTTTTGGGCATGGTGTTCGTCAACAACYCTCTGGATAACAACCTAACCAGCTCTGCCTGGGTGAGTAAAATGGTCAGTGAGGTGTCCTGTCATTTGTGTGTGGAAGTAGCTAGCTAGCCTACGTTAGCCAGTTAGAACGGCAGTCAAGCACTCATGCTGAGGTCAGAACGCTCGGAAACAACCCTACTCCTCAGCCAGAGCGTCCAGTGTGCACTCTGAAAGGGAAACGCTCTGATTTTATGTAAGGCAATCTGACAACGCTCTGAATTTACATTTACATTTACATTTAAGTCATTTAGCAGACGCTCTTATCCAGAGCGACTTACAAATTGGTGCATTCACCTTATGATATCCAGTGGAACAACCACTTTACAATAGTGCATCTAACTCTTTTAAGGCGGAGGGGGGGGTTAGGAGGATTACTTTATCCTATCCTAGGTATTCCTTAAAGAGGTGGGGTTTCAGGTGTCTCCGGAAGGTGGTGATTGACTCCGCTGACCTGGCGTCGTGAGGGAGTTTGTTCCACCATTGGGGTGCCAGAGCAGCGAACAGTTTTGACTGGGCTGAGCGGGAACTGTACTTCCTCAGAGGTAGGGAGGCGAGCAGCCCAGAGGTGGATGAACGCAGTGCCCTTGTTTGGGTGTAGGGCCTGATCAGAGCCTGAAGGTACGGAGGTGCCGTTCCCCTCACAGCTCTCTGGCAGCTTTACGGCACTCTGGCACTCCATAGTGAATTTACAAACGTGCCCTGAGATTCCCTGACGTATCAAAAAGTTTGTTCTGAAGTGTCTGTCCTATATCTAATGACAAAGTGAAACCTGTTTTTGCTTTGTCATTATGGGGTATTGTGTTTATTAATTTGAAATGTTTTATTTAACCCATTTTAGAAAATGGCTGTAATGTAACAACATGTGCAAAAATTCACGGGGTCTGAATACTTTCCAAATGCACTGTATATAGCTATAGCCAACGTGATATCACTCTCAACCAATCTGATATATTCATTGCATAACATGACATTATGTGTTTAGGGGCTCTGACATCAGTCATTTGGACATTATAATTGCAACCTAATTGAACCTTTTTTGTTGAAGCATTTATTAATAAAAGCAAGGTTTGTCTGAAAGCCTTACACAGGTAGGCTATTTATACACTGGCCCAAATGGAACTGAGCAGAAAGATTGCCGGTTCTCCTCACTGTTTGAGACAAACTAAGCCCAATCAGTGAATTGTGGTCCTGGGTGATCTAATGTGTTACATTAGCTTGCCTATAATGGAACAGCGCTTAGTGGATAGCTCTGTTCCTCATTTGGTTTGTTCTGTTTTTAGCCCTAATGTCTGCTCTTAAATGGCAGTGCTGATAAAAGCAGGTGGCTTGCTCAGTAAATAGCACACAAATCCAGGTTTAAGAGGATCTAGTGTCTTTGATGTGTCCTTGTCTATGGGGTGATCGTATGACCAAACCGGAGTAAATGATCAACTGAGATGAGACTAAACCTGTGTCTCACTTGACTGAACGGAGAGCCCAAGCACTTTAGGAGATCACTTCAAGCTCTTCCTGTATTCACCAGCATGTATACATATGCAGCCTAAATCACCTGTTGCCCAGACTAGATCTAATTACAATATTTTAATTGAAGGCTGCATTTGAGCCTTTAGGCCCACTTCTGGGATGTGAGTTCGAGTTTATAATGCTCAGTATATCTGCGAAGCCTTGAGGATATGTGGCCACACAGCTAGGATGTTCAAACTATGTTCGACCTGTTTGGATGGACTCCACGGTTCAGCGTATGTTTGAGAGAGCCCCCTCACTGGTGGTGTGGAGAGAGGGGTTCCTCTGAGGGGTTTCTCCTGGGGCTCGGTGAACACTCTGGGGCTCTGTGTTAAGGCAGGGGGGACGCTCTATATTTTTTTTAACGCTGCATACCATGAGATACCGTGGAGGCAAGCAGGCCTACAGTAACATGGTAGTCTTGACGAGTCCAGTCCACCATTGTCTCTGTCTTGAAGAGTAGTCCAACCGAAATGTTCCTTGTCTTAAATGTTTCCGGTTAAAACACCTATTTTTGGGTTTGATTAATTACGGCCAGTGAATAGAATGTTATTTCTTATCAAATCCTAGAACGTGAATAACATTCTTTACATAGAAGATGCAACCAGGCTGTTTCTTTGAACTCCACCACCACAGATCTTAGAAGATACTCATTTCCTGTGTTCGTACTGTCTGTGTCTTAGTGCTGCACAGAGCTAAGTGCCACCATCTGTGAGCATTGAGGTTGGGTTAGTGAAAGGAAAGATTCATCTATTTTGAATATTATCATTTTTGTGCATCTCTGAGCGATGTTCTATTGATCCTCGCGATTGTTTCATGTCTTCATGTGTATCTGAGCTATTGCCGTTCAAGCAAGTATAAATACAGCCGGTATGATGATTTTTGCAACTTTCCTTTTTAAAGAGTTGATGTGGAGGGAGGCAGGAAGTGGCTGTCATTCCCCTGACAGAATGGTCCGTCCTTCCTCTGGTATCGAGTGCTGGGTGATTTGAGTCAAACCTAGGTCAACATTTCATAAGTCTGTCTGTCCAGCATTTTGGACATAGCAACGCATGTCTCAGGGAGGCTGGTGTCCTGTCTTCCACATTCTCTAACACTGGATGCACAGGTTGGTCAACATTGTGTCCACTGAGCACTTCAACCAACTGTCCCTGACACATTCATTGGCTCTTGTTAATCTTCTGTTCTGGTTTTGTCCTCTTCTGTCAGAATTGGCAGTTGGGAGGAAAGCAGGGGTAAACGCACGTCTAAAATGTTTCGTATTGTAATTTGTGCTTGGCATCAGACTCATTTTGCGCATCAGTTGCAGTTCTGTATTCGGATGGGAATTCACAAATGGGCATTCAATCGGCAGGCAGCGCTCTGACTGTGTAGCTACTTTTCTTCAGTACTTTTTTCTCAGTGTAGCCTACTTTTAATAGGTAAAATATAAGATTTACTTCAAGCAAAACATTAGGAAATGTAGCTGGCTACATTCTGTCTATGATTAACAATATGATGGCCATGCTCATTTACTTGTGTGGCTGCTAGCCAAATAGCTTTGTGTTTAAGTTGTCATCTGATGAGAATTAAGCTATTTTCTGCCGAAATATGTTGCACTTATGTATTATCTGTGGAGGAAAACTATATTTGCACGTCGATCTCTTGATGTTCTGCGTTTTTAAAAATGCATATTTTTGAACTAGCACTTCTGAGTATTGGGCTTCTTGTGTGGAGAGAGTGTAAAGAAAAGTTTTAGGCCTATTTTGATACCGGTCATCTCTGCAGAGGAAATTATCAACATGCTAGAGAGGCAAACGTGTAAGGATTGACCTAAAGAATGTATGTAATGCCTTTTTCCCACAAGGTAGGGAGGGGCCTTAGCTCTACATGGGTCAAATAGCTTGTCTCTTGGTCATAAAGCTCAGGATGGTGGGAATGGCTCAGTGGGAAGAATGCACTGTGGATTTTTACCAGGAGCCCTCTTATGAATGTCACAGAGCAGAACTTTTGTACCTTGTGAAATCGCTACCAACTGGACATTAACAAATCCAGTGGGGAGGTGGTGTTGTCGAGCGGCTCTTCTTTTCCGGGCTGTGGTTCCGGTGGGTGGTGATGGAGATTTTTCTTGGCAGGGTCACAAAACGMCCCCTTGCACTTTGTTCCCCTGTTACACTTCACTGTCGCTCCCAGTCTCCCCTGGCCAAAGGGAGAGGGACTCTGCAGGAAGAGGCCTCGGCCAACCTGGCCGTCCCCCTGCTTCTTTGTCTCCGTGGAGGCACGCTTGATTTCCTGGCAGTGTGGCTGTGAAATGAGCCCTGAAATCTCAGAGCCTCCGAGCCTCCCCTGGATCCTCCAGGATGTGCCTTCCACCACCAGCACTGCCAGCCAGAGCCTATCCTTCTACTGGAGAAAGTTACATATCGGGATATTATTTTTGACAATATATCGTTCTGAAAATATCACACTATTTTTGTGCTAGTTTGCTGTCCCTGGACCAAAACTCCAGTATTTTTCATTCCTAGCTTGTTCTCAATCTTTTTAATTAGGGAGCCAATTTAGTTTTTAGCGCTTTTGTTTCTATAACTGATCAAAACTTGTTCACGTGGCTCTCTTGTCCCTCTACAGCAGACATAAACTCAGCAAAAAAATAAATGTCCTCTCACTTGTCAACTGTGTTTTATTTTCAGCAAACTTAACATGTGTAAATATTTGTGTGAACATAAGATCCAACAACTGAGACATAAACTGAACAAGTTCCACAGATGTGTTACTAACAAATGGAATAATGTGTCCCTGAACAACTGGGGGATCAAAATCAAAAGTAACAGTCAATATCTGGTGTGGCCACCAGCCGCATTAAGTACTGCAGTGCATCTCCTCCTCATGGACTGCACCAGATTTGCCAGTTCTTGCTGTGAGATGTTACCCCACTCTTCCACTAAGGCACCTGCAAGTTCCCGGACATTTCTGGGGGGAATGGCCCTAGCCCTCAACCCTCCGATCCAACAGGTCCCAGACGTGCTCAATGGTATTGAGATCCGGGCTCATTGCTGGCCATGGCAGAACACTGACATTTCTGTCTTGCAGGAAATCACGCACAGAAAGAGCAGTATGGCTGGTGGCATTGTCATGCTGAAGGGTCATGTCAGGATGAGCCTGCAGGAAAGGTACCACATGAGGGAGGAGGATGTCTTCCCCGTAAGGCACAGCGGTGAAATTGCCTGCAATGACCACAAGCTCAGTCCGATGATGCTGTGACACACCGCCCCAGACCATGACGGACCCTCCACCTCCAAATCAATCCCGCTCCAGAGTACAGGCCTCGGTGTAACGCTCATTCCTTTGACGATAAACCCGAATCCTACCATCCCCCCTGGTGAGACAAAATTGCAACTCGTCAGTGAAGAGCACTTTTTGCCAATCCTGTCTGGTCCAGCGACGGTGGGTTTGTGCCCATCGGCGCCGTTGTTGCCGGTGATGTGAGGACCTGCCTTACAACAGGCCTACAAGCCCGCAGTCCAACCTCTGTCCGCAATAGGCTGAGAGTCTGAGCACTGATGGAGAGATTGTACGTTCCTGGTGTAACTCAAGCAGTTGTTGCCATCCTGTACCTGTCCCGCAGGTGTAATGTTTGGATGTTGGATGTGCAGGTGTTGTTACACGTGGTCTGCCACTGCGAGGACGATCAGCTGTCCTCCCTGTAGCGCTGTCTTAGGCGTCTCACAGTACGGACATTGCAATTTATTGCCCTGGCCACATCTGCAGTCCTCATGCCTCCTTGCAGCATGCCTAAGGCGCATTCAGGAAGATGACCAGGGACCCTGGGCATCTTTCTTTTTGTGTTTTTCCAGAGTCTGTAGAAAAGCCTCTCTAGTGGCCTAAGTTTTCATAATTGTGACATTAATTGCCTACTGTCTGTAAGCTGTTAGTGTCTTAACGACCGTTCCACAGGTGCATGTTCATTTAATTGTTTATGGTTCATTGAACAAGCATGGGAAACAGTGTTTAAACCCTTTACAATGAAGGTCTGAAGTTATTTAGATTTTTACGAATTATCTTCCAAGACGGTCCTGAAGAAGGGACGTTTCTTGTTTTTGCTGAGTTTATATGGTGTGCAATATGTTTATGTTTAACATCAAGTTGCAATGATCACAGTATTGAAATGCATATTGAATTGTGAGAATCGCAAAACATATCGTATCATCACCTAAGTATCATGATAATATCGTATCGTGAGTTTCCTGGACATTCTTAGCCCTATTGGAGATGTGTTTGTCACTGTGCTGGTATTTGGTTCAGCGTGTCTGATTCCATACATCTTCATCAGCTGTCTGACGTTATCTGGAGAGCAGCAGGGAAATTGGCCTCTTTCTGGGGCTGTTTATTAAACTTGAGACAGGCAGAGGGATGAGAGCGAGGTACTAATTTGCTTTGAGGGTGAATCGATTAAGAGCCACGCTGAAGGCGGACGAGACGGAAATCTGTCTGCTTCAGCTGCTGCTATCTGCACAGACGATACACTGAAACAGGTTCTGGTCCGTAAAAGATCAGGGGCATTCTGCTCTTTCCATTCTTTATGGAGCCAACCTACTGTGGAGAAGAGCCACAGGACCTGACCAGGCAGTTCTCAACAAACTGAAATTAACAAGTAATGTAGGTTTCTAGGTCCTTTTACCATTGTGGATGTTGTTTATTGGTCTGAAGCCGTTGAAAGCATTTCACAACCACTGCGTTCTAATTCCTACTTTTAAACAAACTCCCGCCGCCATTAGGGCTGGGAATTCCCAGGGACCTCACGATACAGTATTATCACGATACTTAGATTCCGTTACAATATGTATTGCGACTCTCAAGATTATATATCAATTGCAATTTGATACTGCGATTGGAACATCAATACATTTCTCACTATATATATGGTTATCCACTAACTGCACACAGTGGGTAAATAAGCACTTTAGTGATATCACTCACTATTTGATATTAAACTCTCCTTAATTAGGTCTTTGATCTTTGTGAAATACATCAATCAGAGAACCTAAKGTTCTCAAACAGCCACATCAAAAGTGATTTGTATTTTGTATAGAGAAGGAGAATCCTCATCCACCCTACTAGCGAGGCCTCAGAGTGCAGACAGTCCAGTGTATTTTACCAAGACCCATATAGGTATTCATGTTCTGAATAATTCAGTGGGTCTTTCTAATATTTCATTAACAGTATATCCAAAAAGTTAGATTTTGAAATCTAATACATCCGATAATAAGCACCGAGCTCTGACAGAGCGGTGCAGCTTTCTTGCCACCACTTTGGACGATTTTACATATTGTGGTGGTCGTCTTCAAGGTTGTTTCTGCAGGTTGCAACAGAAAAGTGAGCCTGTCAGGTAGCCTTCGTTCTCGCACAGCATCCAGCCTAGCTGATGCGACATGAAGCATGAAAATGCTAATATACAGTGCATTCGGAAAGTTTTCAGACCCCTTAGCTTTTTCCACATTTTGTTATGTTACAGCCTTATTCTAAAATGGATGAAATCATTGTTTTCCCTCATTAATCTACACACAATACCACATAATGACAAAGCAAAAACAGGTTTTTAGAATTTTTTGCGAATGTATAAAAAGAAACACCTTATGTAAATAAGTATTTAGACTCTTTGCTATGACCAAAAAAAAAAAAATCCCCAGCAATCTACACACAATACCCCATAATGACAAAGTGAAAACAGGTTTATAGACATTTTTGCTTTTTTATTCATAATAAAAAAGATACCTTGTTTACATAAGTATTCAGACCCTTTGCTATGAGACTTGAAATTGAGCTCGGGTGCATCCTGTTTCCATTGATCATCCTTGATGTATCTACAACTTGATTGGAGTCCACCTGTGGTAAATTCAATTGATTGGACATGATTTGGAAAGGTACACACCTGTCTATATAAGGTCCCACAGTTGACAGTGCATGTGAGGGCATAAACCAAGCCATGAGGTCAAAGGAATTGTCCGTAGAGCTCCGAGACAGGATTGTGTCGAGGCACAGATCTGGAGAAGGGTACCACAACATTTCTGCAGCATTGAAGGTCCCCAAGAACAAAGTTGACTCCATCATTCTTAAATGGAAGAAGTTCGGAACCACCAAGACTCTTACTAGAGCTGGCCGCCCGGCCAAACTGGGCAGTCGGGGGAGAAGGACCTAGGTCAGGGAGGTGACCAAGAACCTGATGGTCACTCTGACAGAGCTCCAGAGTTCCTCTGTGGAGATGAGAGAAACTTCCAGACAGACAACCATCTCTGTAGCACTCCACCAATCAGGCCTTTATGGTAGAGTTGCCAGACGGAAGCCACTCCTCTGTAAAAGGCACGACTGCTTGCTTGAAGTTGGCCAAAAGGCACKWAATGGACTCGGGCCATGAGAAACAAGATTCTGGTCCTTACCCTGTAAGCAGTCAATGACTAACTTCTCTGAACAGGGAAGAAGAACAAAAATAACATCACAATTCTCTGGGATTACATTACATAGGATGAAGAAACTACTCTGAGCCGCAGCTCCATACTACTTGTCAGACAGAGAGCTGATACTATACACAGTGTGCAAAACATTAACAACACCAGGGATTGCAATTCAAGCAAAGCCAATATGCGGTGATAATGTATTGGGCCTATAGCCTACTGCACAAACCTAATTTGCTACAGTACTGGTTTAATAGGTTCATTTTGCATAGGCTTGCTTTTTAAGTCATGTTAAAATAAAAAAAATCTTGAGTGGTTGATCTTGGCTTGCATTTTGACTCTGATCTTGACTCAAAGTTAGTGTCCACTGATTGGATTTAACCATTAAGAGATCATAGCTTCCACTCGGATTCACCTGGTCAGTCTGTCATAATGTTTTGTACAGTGTGTGTGATTGCTGTTGGGGGGGGTCTGTGGATGGCTTTTGACAAAGTTTGGTCCAAATCGAAGGATTCATATAATACTCATATCTTTAAATGGCTTTTTTTTTTTTTGTGTGGAATCATTAGCTTAATTTCTTAAATTATATTTCAACAAACTGATGCATGAATGTTAATCTGATTCTAACAAACTATTTCAGAACAATCTGATGGTGGATGTCAATCCTTTTTATTGTACTTTTTGAGGTGGACTGACCCTACTAAGTTGAGTACATTTTCGAATATTATGTTTTAATGTCTGGATTCCGTCCGCATTCTCCGCACCACAGGTTTTTATAGCGCCCATGTCTCCCCACCCAACTTGGGCTGGGCTGTTCAGTGTGCCAGCGCTAAATAGCCTTTTATTCATCTAGCCACCAGAGCGGAGCGGCTCCAGCCCTGGCATCACCATGACTAAACCCCAGATGGTGGCTCTTTCTTTGCCTTCCCTCTGGAGGGTGGAGGTGCTGCTGACTGGGTGCTGCTGCAGCCTGTCTTGACTGGGTGGGGGCTTCTATTCTTCCTAGGCCTGCGCCTGATTGGAAAGGAAGATTTAGTCCTATTAGAGCGGGGAGCTGAGTGAGCAAGGCCTCTTGTCTAAAAGCAAATGGATTAGAGTGAAAGATCTATAGAGTTTGTGACGTCCCCCAAGTTTAGACGGTGCCCTCTGGTATCCGCTGATTTGCAGTGTGTGGATTATAAATCGGAGATAACAGTCACTTAAAGCGTGCTGCTGGAGTCTGGGTTGAATTAAGGGCTTTGATGTGAGGGTGGGGGGGGTCCTCAGTGGAGCTTCTGTGGTTTTTGGGAGTAAGTGAGCGTTGGTTGTGGGATCTGCGCTATCAATAAGGAATGGGTCAGCTGGCCATGTTGCAGCCAGCATAACGCTGTGTCTTGAAAAAGATCAGCGGTCATAGCTTTACCTTTTTTAACCCTGGCCTGCTCAGCTCTTTTGTCAGCCATACAACAATAATGAGCATTTCATCATCCGTGTGTTTTATCGTACCGTCTCAGCTGAATACATCCAGAGTTCTCTCGTAGCTCTGCGCTTCACACCACCCAGCCTCCCAACACATCCCACTCCGACTCATCCTCTGAATGTGCCACACCTGCAACCCTCACACAGCTATGTTGGGTAACTCAAAGTGCAATCCTTTTCACACCCTGCTGTAATCCCTCAAGGATATGGATCCTTCATTAATACACAGGCACTCATACACACATTCTTAGTCCTTTAGAGTGCATGTCTCTCTAACAACCATGCCCAGGCATATTGTAAGAGCCAGCTTCCCTCCCCCAGCTGTGATTGACAAGTGAGAGGAGCAGTACATGCATGAGATGGTTTCACATCAGGAGATGGGGGGTGAGGGTCACGTACACTGGGGTTTGTTTCAACCAGCTCCATTGTTGCTGCTCCCCATGGCTCCCTCTCTCTGTCTCCAGTCTGGGGCAGCCTCTACCCTCGCTGCTCTGCTCTCTCAAGGGCTCCTCTTGTTGTTGGCTTGTAGAGAAGATCGAACATGGTAGAAGGTACGTTACTTATGAGCTTCTCTGAATCAGGTCTTGTCTAGGGGGATTCCTTGAAAGCCAGCAAAAACTAAGCCTAACTAATATGTATTTAGTGTGCCTGGCAGCCGTGTGTTTGCGTGCCACGCTCAATACAGTGTGATGCAAGATCACACATTGAGCAGGTAAGAGCGGGGTGGGAAATCTTTCGGACAGGAGGGCAGTGCTGTTCTTCCCTCAAGACAACAGGGAAGAGGGGAGTGTGTGTTGGTGGGGGTGAGTGCATTAACCAGCGGGAATCTCCCCACCGCCTCAGACTGGGAGAGGGGGTTTGCTGTTTGTGTGTGAGGAAGGCGTCGATTGGGGAAGACGTGTGGGACTAGGGCTAAGGGAGGAGGGTTTAAGGTGGTATAGATGGGTACAGGCTTGAGTCTGTAGTCAGAACGACCTTAAACAAAGAGTGTTCTAAATGGTTCTGTCAAGCATGCGTTTCTCTGTGATTTGTTTTAAGTCAATGTTTCCTTGTCTTTAGTAGCCTACATGATGTTCCCTGTAAGTTATGCTGTGTTTTTAGTTTCACCTATTGCTCCTCCCTAGTTCCTGTCTCACTTCACTGTTCCGTTGTCTCACTTGTTGCCGTTTCCCCTGTCTCACTGCTGCTGTTCTCATGTTGCTGCAATTCTAGTCCTACCTCTGTTCTCCCATCTGCCTCGTGGTGTTTTCTCTGGCCCAATGCTCCCTCCCTCCTGCCTCCTCCAACCACATTGGTCAGATTTTTTTTCTTCTTTTTTCTAAATGTTAATGGGCCCTGTGAGTGTGTGTTGGTATACAATGTGGGAAATGAGACCATAGGTGGTTGGCGTAAAGCAGGAAACTCCAGTTCTGGGGGGGGTTAACTTCTTATGGCTGCAATCCCGTTAATGGGATGATATGACAACAGCCAGTGAAAGTGTAGGGCGCCAAATTCAAACAACAGAAATCTCATAATTAAAATTCCTCAAACATACATGTATCTTATACTATTTTAAAGGTAATCTTGTTGTTAATCCCACCAAAGTGGCCGATTTCAAATATGCTTTTCAGCGAAAGCGCCACAAACGATTATGTTAGGTCACCACCAAGTCACAGAAAAATTCAGCCATTTTTCCAGCCAAAGACAGGAGTCACAAAAAGCAGAAATATAGATAAAATGAATCACTAACCTTTGATCTTCATCAGATGACACTCATAGGACTTCATATTACACAATACATATGTCTTGTTCGATTAAGTTCATATTTATATCCAAAATCCTCCGTTTACATTGGCGCCATGTTCAGAAATGCCTCAAATATCCTGAGAAATTGCGAAGAGCCACGTCAAATAACAGAAATACTCATCATAAACTTTGATGAAAGATACATGTTTTACATAGAATTAAAGATACACTTGTTCTTAATGCAACCGCTGTGTCAGATTTCATAAAGCTTTACGGCAAAACACAATATTCAATCATCTGAAAACAGCGTTCAGCCACAAAAGCAAGCCATACAGTTACCCGCCCAAATTGTGCAGTCAACAAAACTCAAAAAAGCATTATAAATCTTCACTTTGCTGATCTTCGTCGGAATGCAGTCCCAGGACTCCCACTTCCACAAGAAATCATCATTTATGTCCAAATAGGTATTTTTGTTGCGTGTTTGGTATACAAATCCAAAGTCTGGGAAGTGCGTTCACTAAAACCTGACAATGTCCAAAAGTTCCGTAACAGTCCGTAGAAACATGTCAAACGTTGTATTGAATCAATCTTTAGAATGTTTTTAACATAAATCTGGATAACGTTCCAACCGGAGAATTACATTGACTTCAGATGAGCGATGGAACGGAGCTCCCTCTCATGTGAACGCGCATGGTCAAAGAATGGTCACCTCATGGCAGACCTGACTAATTCTCCTCTCATCCGGCCCCCCTCACAGTAGAGTCATCAGACAAAGTTCTACAGACTGTTGACATCTAGTGGAAGCCGTAGGAAGTGCAAACTCATCCATATCTCGCTGTGATTTCAATGGGAGCTTGGTTGAAAATCTACCAGCCTCAGAATTTCCACTTCCTGTTTGGATTTTTCCTCAGGTTTTTGCCTGCCATATGAGTTCTGTTATACTCAGACATCATTCAAACAGTGTTAGAAACTTGAGTGTTTTCTATCCAATACTAATAATAATATGCATATATTAGCAACTATGACTGAGGAACAGGCTGTTTACTCTGGGCACCTCTATGCACCTTTCTTCCAAGCTACTCAATACTGCCCCTGCAGCCATAATAAGTTAACGTGTTTACCCGTGTGGTTGTGTAGGAATGAGCGTTCTGATGCTGGCCTCCCATCTCCTGTGCTTAATGATCCACACCCAGGGGGCTCTGCTGTCTGCACGGCAGTGAGCACAGCCCAGGAAAGATCTGCCCAGCCACCTGTCACAACTGGCCCTGACCATTGACTGCAATGAAAATCAGCCGGAGCCCCTACTTGATCGATGGGAATCAGCAATTTGCTAAGTGTGTATGCCTCTGGTTTACCTATGGTCATTTCCGTGTAAAAGGACCCATGAGCACCAACATGTGAAGTTTATAGCATGTCAAATCTGGTGTCAAATGAAAGATAAGAGACCATATTTTTAAGAAAAGGCATATCCATTTTTCAATTTTTCTCCATCCTACAAATTTGGAATAAGTAAAGGCTTTGATTTCTGGTCAAGCAGCTGGAAAAGGAGTCTTAGACAACATCTACCAGAAAGTCGTTAAAAAGGTATTAGAAATAAATAGCCCTGCCAACTAATATCAACACTTGTAGTTTTGGATAAATGTTTCTGCCTTCTGTAAGTTTAAGAAACGTTGCCTCCTTTATGTAATTTTGTAATTCCTCTCCCTCATGAGGGAGGATAATGAAAGTTCGTACGTCTACCTTTAAGTTGTTACTTCTGTCAGTTTGTTAGTGTTTTCACTGATATCAATCTTTTTGAATTATTAAGTGATTAAAACACAATTCCGTTGCCAAATAGATAACGGAATTTCCGAAAATTCTGTAYAGGAATTTTTGCAATCGAGTTGGCCACAATGGGAATTCATAGTAGTTACAAACCACAGTTGGCTTCACAAGTTGACAGTACATCACAGTAAAGAAAAGTAGAATAGAGTACACTATAATGAACTGAACTATACTCTACTTTGCTGTACTGAAACCTGCTGTACTGCTCTCTGTCCAAACTTGTGAAACACAGATGTCTATGATAGGTTCGGAATTGGTCGGGACCAACAAATGTTGTCTTATTTGGGGGCAGAGCGCATTAAAATAATAGCCAGTGTGTAGAATAATACCCATTGTAGGTGAAAAAGTCCAATACCGTGGAATTGCCCCTATGTGTTATATGGTAAAGTAGTAGTAGAAGAGAATTCACATGTAAACAGTTTTGTTAAGTCCAGTCATTGTTTTCAGGGGCCAAATGGAGACCATAACCAGGTAGCACAGAGGGCATAATGTTAAATGTGGCAACATTGCTACGGGGCTTCACAGCTTGCAGCAGTAAGTGCGAGATGGGCGGACCCATCACAAGTTCCAACGAACTGATTATGCATCCGGGATAGGTGGTATGCAGGCAAGGCATCCATCTTATTTATCTATCTTCTCAAGGTCAGGTATGCAACTGACTTCTCTCGATGTTCTCCAGAACGAATGCATGGCACATCCTGAGGATGTGAGGGCGTCTTCCTGTGTTATGGTGTGTGCTTTGCTGCGTGTCGTGTGGGAGGGGAGGGTTGAGTGTTGTCAGTTGATGGCTCCTGGAGGAGAGTGGGGGGAGGTAAGTGAGAAGATAAGAGCTTTCACACAACGCAGATAGGCCTCCCCTCCCCCGACCCCCTCGTCTAACTGCCTGCTTGAACTCCTCCTGGAGCTGTAAACGGCACTGGCATGGAAAGCGTCTGGTGTGAGGCTCTTCAGAGAGAGGCCAGCCTTGATACCTCGGCCTCTCTGGGTCTGCTAGAGCTCTGGGGCCGCCAGATACAGTCTCAGCGGCAGGGCTTATCACACCAGGCTTTCTCTCCTTCACAGATATGGATTAGGCCACACATTGTCGTTGGGACACGAGCAATGATTGGGAGAACTGGGTGCGACTATATATATATATTTTTTATCTTAAAATGCACCTACCATGCTCCTCAGACTTTTCTGTTGATGAGAGGGTCAGGCTTGTGACTGACTGAGCACGTGTCCTGTTTTCTCTATAGTTTGGTCATATGGCAGATGACCATCCCCAGGAGGAGGGAGGGGGGGCTCTCTAAATGGGCAGTGGTCTTTGACCCCGGGCTTCCCTGGCTCTACCTGGGGTATCTGCCGGCCTGTGGAGCGAGGAGCTCTGGGCTCTTTGTGCTCACTTCCAGCCAACCTGCTGTGTTAACCCACCACAGAGGCCCTGTTTACACAATCAGCAAATGTTTGTGAAGCATGTGGGTGTTTTTCTCTCTGACCAAGAGGCTTGTGGTGGGGTTAGCCCATCGTTGACAGGAAATATGTCTTGTGTTACACGTTATGACAGTTCTATGCACCCATGACTGTAAGTCGCTTTGGATCAGGGGTGTCAAATTCATTCCATGGAGGGCCTTGTGTGTGCAGTTTTTTTCTTCTTCTTTCAATTAAGTCCTAGACAACCAGGTGAGGGGAGTTCCTTACTAATTAGTGACCTTAATTCATCAATGAAGTACAAGGGAGGAGCGAAAACCTTTAGATACTCGGCCCTCCGTGGAATGAGTTTGTCACATGTGCTTTGGATAAAAGTGTCTGCTAAATGGCATATATTATGCTGCTGATTTGCTCATGGCAGAGCCTGGAGTTCCTCTGCTGTGAGTCAGAATGCCGGACGCCAACCTCTGACCCTGTAGTCCAGGTGTGAAGCTGCAAGTGACCCCTGAGAAATAGCTGTCCAGGAGAAAAAAAATCCTATTACAAAATAATGGTTTTTAGCCTTTTCATTGATGGAAATACATTTGAGTGGTCATACTTATCGGTCAATAGGTTCATTTGTGGGAATGTGCATCTAGAAACATGGGCTGCGATACAGTACAGGAACGATAAGTTTTACTTGGTTTGCGATTTGGTTTGATTAGGGGAAAGAAGTGATCCAATACGGTTCGATACTATTCGATGCGCTAAAATGTTTTGCATGGACATTTTCCATTTATATATGTAAAATCTGCTGCTAATGGGAGCTCAAGAGCTGTGCCTCTCTGAGCTGGGATGACTTCTCTAAACTGTGTGTGTGTGCACCTGAGCGGAGCCATGGCGCAGACTGAGCATCTACCATCCCACAAATCACCCACTGATTAACTTGTTATTTTTGCAGATTAAACATTTTTTGAGCTAGTACTATGTCAATATTTATATTTTATATACAGTTGAAGTCGGAAGTTTACATACACTTAGGTTGGAGTCATTAACTTGTTTTTCAACCACTCCACAGTTTGTTAACAAGAAACTTGTGGTTTTGGCAAGTCGGTTAAGACATCAACTTTGTGCATGACACAAGTAATTTTTCCAACAATTGTTTACAGACAGATTATTTCACGTATAATTTACTGTATCACAATTCCAGTGGGTCAGAGGTTTACATACACTAAGTTGACTGTGCCTTTAAACAGCTTGGAAAATTCCAGGAAATGATGTCATGGCTTTAGAAGCTTCTAATAGGCTAATTGACATCATTTGAGTCAATTGGAGGTGTACCTGTGGATGTATTTCAAGGCCTACCTTCAAACTCAGAGCCTCTTTGTTTGACATCATGGGAAAATCAAAAGAAATCAGCCAAGACCTCAGAAAAATAATTGTACACCTCCACAAGTCTGGCTCATCATTGGGAGAAATTTCCAAACGCCTGAAGGTACCACGTTCATCTGTACAAACAATAGTACGCAAGTATAAACACCATGGGACCACGCAGCCGTTATACCTCTCAGGAAGGAGACGCGTTCTGTCTCCTAGAGATGAACGTACTATGGTGTGAAAAGTGCAAATAAATCCCAGAACAACAGCAAAGGACCTTGTGAAGATGCTGGAGGAAACGGGTACAAAAGTGTCTATATCCACAGTAAAACGAGTCCTATATCAACATAACCTGAAAGGCCATGCAGCAAGGAAGAAGCCACTGCTCAAAAACCGCCATAAAAAAGCCAGACTACGGTTTGCAACTGCACATGGGGACAAATATCGTACTTTTTGGAGAAATGTCCTCTGGTCTGAGGAAACAAAAATAGAGCTGTTTGGCCATAATGACCATCGTTATGTTTGGAGGAAAAAGGGGGAGGCTTGCAAGCCGAAGAACACTATCCCAACCGTGAAGCACGGTGGTGGCAGCATCATGTTGTGGGGGTGCTTTGCTACAGGAGGGACTGGTGCACTTCACAAAATAGATGGCATCATGACGAAGGAAAATTGTGGATATTGAAGCAGCATCTCAAGACATCAGTCAGGAAGTTAAAGCTTGGTCGCAAATGGGTCTTCCAAATGGACAAACCTCCATCCTATAGAAAATTTGTGGGCAGAACTGAAAAAGCATGTGCGAGCAAGGAGGCCTACAAACCTGACTCGGTTACACCAGCTCTGTCAGAAGGAATGGGCCAAAATTCACCCAACTTATTGTGGAAGGCTACCAGAAACTTTTGACCCAAGTTAAATAATTTAAAGGCAATGCTACCAAATACTAATTGAGTGTATGTAAACTTCTGACCCACTGGGAATGTGATGAAAGAAATAAAAGCTGAAATAAATCCTTCTCTCTACTATTATTCTGACATTTCACATTCTTAAAATAAAGTGGTGATCCTAACTGACCTAAAATGGGATTTTTACTTGGATTAAATGTCAGGAATTGTGAAACTGAGTTTAAATATATTTGGCTAAGGTGCATGTAAACTTCCGACTTCAACTGTATTAGCATGGCATTTAGCCAATTTAATTTAATGCACCTTTGGATTTTAACCGGTCTCAAAACAGAATGGTTTGTAATTTTACGGAGAGCTTCTCCTGCTCTCACCTATGAATAAATGCAAATTACCCTGTTCAATGAAAAATGACCAAATACACTGACTGTTTTTAAAGCAAAACTACCAAAACTATTTCTTAAGGTGAACAATCCAAAATTAAATCTGAATGATTGAAAACCCCCAGTGAGCATTTTGTGTTGTCTGCTCCGGTAGGCTACACGACTCAGATAAAACACTATTTTCTACAGTACATTTGGTAATGATTACCCTGCAAATTACATTGGTTGTCACTCAACTAATAAAGCCCATGATTTGACATTCTGTAAGCCATTTTACAAACATCTAAATGAAGCTGTATGAATGGTTTATTAGAACAGGCCTAGGTCTCGCTGGCGTGAGCAGCTGTGCCTCCAGCACTGTGCGCTTAGTTATCTAACAGTCATACGCAGTTACATGCATAAAATGTCTAAGCTACTGAACCGAAGTAGAGGACTCATTTCAGTCACAAAATGAGAGGTATTTTCGGGAATGAAACGATGAGTAAAAAACATTAGTGGAACCGGTAATTCATAACATTTCAATCGGTGACCGATGCATGCTTAATTTGGATTGGTTTGGGCTCCGGTGGAATCGTTATCCCTATTAATTTAGTTGAATTAAATTGGTGTGTGCATCTTCGTTAGTCCTTATGAGTCTTATCACATGTGCACATCATGCAAATACAGAGCCTACAGAGGTGCTGCTACAGCTCCTGTTGCTGCTGGAGTGTAATGTGATTTTTATAAGCCCAATCAGCGCAACAATTCTAAATGTAATCGCGTGTTAACAGTTTTGATGGCAGTTATTTTTAAAAAGTTTACTGTTTTTATTTCTCAACTGGTAATTGAAGCACGCTTCCCATTCACCATTCAAGTGCTTAGGCAACGGTAGGCAGGCTTCAGCGCATCACACCACTTTGCAATGTGAGCTGAAAGCATAATGCCTTTTTGAAAACGTTTACTTAATTGTGTGAAACCTTAACGTTTTACTTCATATTATGAGGCATTTCTTATCTTGCTTCAAAGTAGCCGAGACAAAATCCACTTATTATAAAAGTGGAGGCAATTATTTAATCAAGACTTCCATAGGCCATTGAAACCAGTAGGCTATTTCACATGTTCTACTGGTTTTCAAATCAACCTTTTGTCATTGTCCAATAGCCAAAGTCCCAATCTTAGTCATATTAGCAACTGAAACTGCTCGCATGTGGAGTGCGCTTTTGACAATTGTGTTTTCTAGGCTTGGGTGGTATACCCTATATCGGGGCATTTGGATACTGTTAACTTTTTTTTTTTTTTTTTTTTTTTTTTAAGTATACATGTTTATTTGTAACTACTTAAGTAAATACCTGCAGTCAACTTGTGCAATATGTTAGGAGATAAAGATGCTTGTGTTCATTTCACCTTTAACAATTTTTAATTAGGAAACTTACCGGTAGTCCCCAGTCACATGGTGTTTGTTTACAAGCCTTGATAGTCACTCACTGTTGTGTTGTGCCGCCAGGTGATCTACACTAGAGGTCGACCGATTTATTATATTTTTTTCAGCGCGGATACCGATTTATTGGAGGACCAAAAAAGCCGATACCGATTAACTTCTTATGGGCAGGTGGGACGTTAGCGTCCCACTTGACCAACATCCGGTGAAATTGCAGAGCGCGAATTACAAATGACAGAAATATAAATATTTAACATTCATGAAAAAACAAGTATTATACATCAAAATAAAGCTTAACTTGTTCATCCAACCGCTGTCAGATTTCAGAAAGGCTTTACGGTGAAAGCACACCATGAGGTTATCTGAGGACAGCACCCCGCATACAAAAACATGAAAAACATTTTTCAACCAGGCAGGTGCGACACGGAAGTCAGAAATAGCGATATAATAAATGCCTTACCTTTGAAGATCTTCTGATGGCACTCCAAAAGGTCC
This sequence comes from Salvelinus sp. IW2-2015, assembly GCF_002910315.2. Lineage (NCBI taxonomy): Eukaryota > Metazoa > Chordata > Actinopteri > Salmoniformes > Salmonidae > Salvelinus > Salvelinus sp. IW2-2015. The sequence goes on from NC_036866.1 coordinate 38,129,214, forward strand.
CAGTTACATCACAAATGGTCCTTTTGTTTGATAAAGTCCTTTTATATCCATAAAAACTCAGTTTAGCTATAATCCACTGGTTTCCCTCCAAAATGCATACAAAATGAATCCCAAACATTACCTATAGACTTATCCAAACAAGTCAAACAACGTTTATAATCAAACCTCAGGTACCCTGATACGTAAATAAACTATACAATTTAAGACGGGAATAGTATGTTCATTACCGCGCTTTCACCCATGTGCATGGAAACACTACAGCCAAAATGGGAACCAATCAATCAATCAAGTTTATTTTATATAGCCCTTCGTACATCAGCTAATATCTCGAAGTGCTGTACAGAAACCCAGCCTAAAACCCCAAACAGCAAGCAATGCAGGTGTAGTAGCACGGTGGCTAGGAAAAACTCCCTAGAAAGGCCAAAACCTAGGAAGAAACCTAGAGAGGAACCAGGCTATGAGGGGTGGCCAGTCCTCTTCTGGCTGTGCCGGGTGGAGATTATAACAGAACATGGCCAAGATGTTCAAAATGTTCATAAATGACAAGCATGGTCAAATAATAATCAGGAATAAATTCAGTTGGCTTTTCATAGCCGATCATTAAGAGTTGCAGCAGGTCTGGGACAGGTAGGGGTTCCATAACCGCAGGCAGAACAGTTGAACATGCAGGCAGGGCAGGGACTGGGGACAGCAAGGAGTCATCATGCCCGGTAGTCCTGACGTATGGTCCTAGGGCTCAGGTCTCGAAAGAGAGAAGGAGAGAATTAGAGAGAGCATACTTAAATTCACACAGGACACGGATAAGACAGGAGAAGTACTCCAGTAACAACTGACCCTAGCCCCCGACCTAACTACTGCAGCATAAATACTGGAGGCTGAGACAGGAGGGGTCAGGAGACACTGTGGCCCCATCCGATGATACCCCCGGACAGGGCCAAACAGGAAGGATATAACCCCACCCACTTTGCCAAAGCACAGCCCCCGCACCACTAGAGGGATATCTTCAACCACCAACTCACAATCCTGAGACAAGGCAGAGTATAGCCCACAAAGATCTCCACCACCGCACAAACCAAGGGGGGGCGCCAACCCAGACAGGAAGATCACGTCAGTAACTCAACCCACTCAAGTGACGCACCCCTCCTAGGGACGGCATGAAAGAGCACCAGTAAGCCAGTGACTCAGCCCCTGTAATAGGGTTAGAGGTAGAGAATCCCAGTGGAGAGAGGGGAACCGGCCAGGCAGAGACAGCAAGGGCGGTTCGTTGCTCCAAAGCCTTTRCGTTCACCTTCACTCCTGGGCCAGACTACACTCAATCATATGACCTACTGTAGAGATGAGTCTTCAATAAAAATGTAAAGGTTGAGACCGAGTCTGCGTCTCTCATATGGATAGGCAGACCATTCCATAAAAATGGAGATCTATAGGAGAAAGCCCTGCCTCCAGCTGTTTGCTTAGAAATTCTAGGGACAATTAGGAGGCCTGCGTCTTGTGACCGTAGCGTACGTGTAGGTATGTACGGCAGGACCAACTCGGAAAGATAGGTAGGAGCAAGCCCATGGAACGCTTTATAGGTTAACAGTAAAACCTTGAAATCAGCCCTTGCCTTAACAGGAAGCCAGTGTAGGGAAGCTAGCATTGGAGTAATATGATCAAATTTCTTGGTTCTAGTCAGGATTCTAGCAGCRGTATTTAGCACTAACTGAAGTTTATTTAGTGCTTTAGCCGGAAAGTAGAGCATTTCAGTAGTCTAACCTAGAAGTAACAAATGCATGGATTAATTTTTCTGTGTCATTTTTGGACAGAACGTTTCTGATTTTTGCAATGTTACGTAGATGGAAAAAAGCTGTCCTTGAAACAGTCTTGATATGTTCGTCAAAAGAGAGATCAGGGTCAAGAGTAACGCAGAGGTCCTTCACAGTTTATTTGAGACGACTTTACAACCATCAAGATTAATTGTCAGATTTAACAGAAGATCTCTTTGTTTCTTGGGACCTAGAACAAGCATCTCTGTTTTGTCCGAGTTTAAAAGTAGAAAGTTTMCAGCCATCCACTTCCTTATGTCTGAAACACAGGCTTCTAGCGAGMYCAATTTTGGGGCTTCACCATGTTTCATTGAAATGTACAGCTGTGTGTCATCCGCATAGCAGTGAAAGTTAACATTATGTTTTCGAATAACATCCCCAAGAGGTAAAATATATAGTGAAAACAATAGTGGTCCTAAAACGGAACCTTGAGGAACACCGAAATGTACAGTTGATTTGTCAGAGGACAAACCATTCACAGAGACAAACTGATATCTTTCCGACAGATAAGATCTAAACCAGGCCAGAACTTGTCCATGTAGACCAATTTGGGTTTCCAGTCTCTCCAAAAGAATGTGGTGATCGATGGTGTCAAAGGCAGCACTAAGGTCTAGTAGCACGAGGACATATGCAGAGCCTCGGTCTGACGCCATTAAAAGGTCATTTACCACCTTCACAAGTGCAGTCTCAGTGCTATGATGGGGTCTAAAACCAGACTGAAGCATTTCGTATACATTGTTTGTCTTCAGGAAGGCAGTGAGTTGCTGCGCAACAGCTTTTTCTAAAATTTTTGAAAGGAATGGAAGATTCGATATAGGCCGATAGTTTTTTATTTTTTCCGGGTCAAGGTTTGGCTTTTTCAAGAGAGGCTTTATTACTGCCACTTTTAGTGAGTTTGGTACACATCCGGTGGATAGAGAGCCGTTTATTATGTTCAACATAGGAGGGCCAAGCACATGAAGCAGCTCTTTCAGTAGTTTAGTTGGAATAGGATCCAGTATGCAGCTTGAAGGTTTAGAGGCCATGATTATTTTCYTCATTGTGTCAAGAGATATAGTACTAAAACACTTAAGTGTCTCTCCCGATCCCAGGCCCTGGCAGAGCTGTGCAGATCCAGGACAGCTAAGCCCTGGAGGAATACGCAGATTTAAAGAGGAGTCCGTAATTTGCTTTCTAATGATCATGATCTTTTCCTCAAAGAAGTTCATGAATTTATTACTGCTGAAGTGAAAGTCATCCTCTCTTGGGGAATGCTGCTTTTTAGTTAGCTTTGCAACAGTATCAAAAAGAAATTTTGGATTATTCTTATTTTCCTCAATTAAGTTGGAAAAGTAGGATGATCGAGCAGCAGTGAGGGCTCTTCGATACTGCACGGTACTGTCTTTCCAAGCTAGTCGGAAGACTTCCAGTTTGGTGTGGCGCCATTTCCGTTCCAATTTTCTGGAAGCTTGCTTCAGAGCTCGGGTATTTTCTAACCACTTAGAAAAACTACAACTTCTAACTTATTTTTCCAGAAACRAGCCTGAAACTCTTTCTAAAGACTTGACATCTAGTGGAAGCCCTAGGAACTGCAATCTAGGAGGTTTTGGCCTTGAAAGCCATTGGAAACATTGGTAGGCTGAAATAACATTTTTTTGGGTGGTTTGTCCTCGGGGTTTTGCCTGCCATATCGTTTTAGAAGCTTTAGAGTTTTCTATCCAAATCTACCAATTATATGCATATCCTAGCTTCTGGGCCTGAGTAACGGGCATATTACCTTGGGACACGCTTTTCATCTGGACGTGAAAATACTGCCCCCTACCCAAGAGGTTTATCGGCCGATTTTATAATATATTTTATATATATTTGTAATAATGACAATTGCAACAATACTGAATGAACAATACACACTTATTTTAACTTAATATAATACATAAATAAAATCTATTTAGTCTCAAATAAATAATGAAACATTTTCAATTTGGTTTGAATAATGCAAAAACAGTGTTGGAGAAAAAAGTAAAAGTGCAATATGTGCCATGTAAAAAAGCTAACGTTTAAGTTCCTTGCTCAGAACATGAGAACATATTACAGCTGGTCGCTCAATATACCCAGTTAAGGAGTTTTAGGTTGTGGTTATTATAGGAATTATGACGCGCCGACTTTATCTCTCTACCATTTGTATTTCATATACCTTTGACTATTGGATGTTCTTATAGGCACTTTAGTATTGCCAGCCTAATCTTGGGAGTTGATAGGCTTGAAGTCCATAAACAGCGCTGTGCTTCAAGCATTGCTAAGAGCTGCTGGCAAACGCACTAAAGTGCTGTTTGAATGAATGCTTATGAGCCTGCTGCTGCCTACCACTGCTCAGACTGCTCTATCAAATGTCAAGTCATAGTTAATTATAATCTAATAAACACAAATACAAGCCTTTGGTTATTAATATGGTCAAATCCGGTTAACTATCATTTCGAAAACAACATTTTTATTCTTTCAGTGAAATACGGAACCGTTCCGTATTTTATCGAACGGGCTGCAACCCTAAGTCTAAATATTGCTGTTACATTGCACAACCTTCAATGTTATGTCATAATTAGGAAACAGGAACGAGCCAGGCGGCCCAAACTGTTGCATATACCCTGACTCTGCGTGCACTGAACGCAAGAGAAGTGACACAATTTCCCTAGTTAATATTGCCTGCTAACATGCATTTATTTTAATTAAATATGCAGGCTTAAAAAAATATATACTTCTCTGTATTGATTTTAAGAAAGGCATTGATGTTTATGGTTAGGTACGTTTGTGCAAAGATTGTGCTTTTTTTCGGCAATGTGCTTTTGTGAAAACATCACCCGTTTGGCGAAGTTGAAGTAGGCTGCGATTCGATGATAATCAATGCGGTGCCTGTTAATTTATGTGCAACACAGGACAATCTAGTTAACTACACATGGTTGATGATATTACTATGTTAACTAGTGATTGTGAAGATTTGTTTTTTTATAAGATAAGTTTAATGCTAGCTAGCAACTGACCTTGGCTCCTTGCAGCCACAAGGTCCTTTTGTCGCTGCACTCGCATAACAGGTGGTCAGCCTGCCACGCAGTTTCCTCGTGGATTGCAATGTAATCGGCATCCAAAAATGCAGATTACTGATTGTTATGGTAACTTGAAATCGGCCCTAATTAATCAGCCATGCCGATTTTAATCGGTCGACCTCTAATCTACACTGAACATAAATATAAACACAGCATGTAACGTGTTGGTCCCATGTTTCATGAGATGAGATAATGTTCCTTAAGCACAAGCTTATTTCCCTCAATTTTGTGCACATATTTGTTAACATCCCTGTTAAAAACTTCTTAGGGCTGCGATCCCGGTAACGGGATCGATATGACAACAGCCAGTGAAAGTGTAGGGCGCCAAATTCAAAAACCAGAAATCTCATAATTAAAATTCCTCAGACATACATGTGTCTTATACCATTTTAACGGTAATCTTGTTGTTAATCGGACACCAAAGTGTCCGATTTCAAATATGCTTTTCAGCGAAAGCACCACAAACGATTGTTAGGTCACACCAAACCACAATAAGCACAGCCATTTTCCCAGCCAAAGACAGGAGTCACAAAAAGCACAAATAGAGAGAAAATTAATCACTAACCTTTGATCTTCATCAGATGACACTCATAGGACTTCATGTTACACAATACATGTATGTTTTGTTTGATAAAGTTTATATTTTAAAAATCTGAGTTTACATTGGCGTGTTACGTTCACTAGTTTCAAAAACATCCAGTAATTTTGCATAGCCACATCTATTCAACAGAAATACTCATCATAAATGTAGATGATAATACAAGTTATACACATGGAATTATAGATAAACCTCTCCTTAATGCAACCGCTGTGTCAGATTTAAACAAAACTTTACGGAAAAGCAAACCATGCAATAATCTGAGACGGCACTCAGAACAATAGTCAAATTAGCCGCCATGTTGGAGTCAACAGAAACCAGAAATTACATGATAAATGTTTCCTTACCTTTTGATGATCTTCATCACAATGTACTKCCAGGAATCCCAGGTCCACAATAAATGCTTGAGTTGTTCGATAATGTCTGTTATTTATGTCCAATTAGCTACTTTTGTTTGCGCGTTTGGTAAACAATTCCAAAGTCACGAAGCGCGTTCCCTAAAAGCTGACGAAATGACCAAAAGTTCAGTAACAGTCAGTAGAAACATGTCAAACGATGTATTGAATCAATCTTTAGAATGTTGTTAACATAAATCTTGAATAACGTTCCAACCGGAGAATTACATTGACTTCAGATGAGCGATGGAACAGAGCTCCCTCTTATGTGAACGCGCATGGTCAGGTCATGGCAGACTTGACTAATTCCTCTCTCATTCGGCCCCCCTCACAGTAGAGTCATCAGACAAAGTTCTACAGACTGTTGACATCTAGTGTAAGCCGTAGGAAGTGCAAACTCATCCATATCTCACTGTGAATTCAATGGGAGCTTGGTTGAAAATCTACCAGCCTCAGAATTCCCACTTCCTGTTTGGATTTTTTTCTCAGGTTTTTGCCTGCCATATGAGTTCTGTTATACTCAGACATCATTCAAACAGTTTTAGAKACTTCAGAGTGGTTTCTATCCAATACGAATAATAATATGCATATATTAGCAACTATGTCTGAGGATATTTTGTCACAGAACACAATGCCACAGATGTCTCAAGTTTTGAGGAAGTGTGCAATTGGCATGCTGACTGCAGGAATGTCCACCAGAGCCATTGTCAGAGAATTGAATGTTCATTGCTCTACCATAAGCTGCCTCCAATGTCGTTTTTAGAGAATTTGGCAGTACGTCCAACTGGCTTCACAACCGCAGACCYCTTGTAACCACCAGAGCAGGACCTGACACCAGCCACCCGGACAGCTGATGAAACTGTGGGTTTGCACAACAGAAGAATTTCTGCATAAACTGTCTCAAGGAAGCTCGTCTGCATGCTCGTTGTCCTCATCCTGGTCTTGACCTGAGTGCAGTTCTGCGTTGTAACCCAAATCAGTGGACAAATGCTCACCTTCGATTGGCACTGGCACACTGGAGAAGTTTGCTCTTCACGGATGAATCCCAGTTTCAACTGTAASGATCAGATTACGTTTTGTGGGTGGGTTTGCTGATGTCAATGTTGTGAATAGAGTGCCCAATGGTGGTGGTATGGTAAGGGCAYGTATAAGCTACAGAAAACGAACACAATTGTTTTATCGATGGTAATTTGCACAGAGATACTGTGACGAGATCTTGAGGCCCATTGTCATGCCATTCAGCTAACACCATTACCTAATGTTTCAGCATTATAATGAATGGCACCATGTCACAAAGATCTGTACACAATTCCTGGAAGCTGAAAATGTCCGTTCTTCCATGGCCTGCACACTCACCAGACATGTCACCCGTTGAGCATGTTTGGGATGCTCTGGATCGACGTGTACGACAGTGTTCCAGTTCCCGCCAATATCCAGCAACTTCGCACAACCATTGAAGAAGATGGGGACAACATTCCACAGGCCACAATCAACAGCCTGATCAATGTTATGCGACATGTGTTGTGCTGCATGAGGAAAAGGGTGGTCACACCAGTTACTGACTGGTTTTCTGATCCATGCCCCTGAGTTTCTAAAGTTTTTWAAAAAGTTATCTGTGACCAACATGCATATTGGTGTTCCCAGTCATGTGAAATCCATAGATTAGGGCCTGATGAATTTATTTCAATTGACTGTTTTCCTTATATGAATTTTAACTCAGTAAAATCTTTTAAATTGTTGTGTTTTATATTTTTGTTCAGTGTAGTTGCAGTATGGAATTCACAGAGAAATGTTTGCCGGCTAGATATCTTATAACTATTAAGTTAACTGTCTAAAATGTGCTAAATGCTCTGGATCAAGAGGCTTACTGTCCGTTTTTGTCATTAGCATTTAGTTATAATTCTCTTTGATTTTACATGTACTCTTTAGCATTGCTAACTGTCGGATTACAATAGCGCCCCTTATGTTCAGTGCCGGTATTACCGAATATCCTGGTATGGCACAAGGTCGGTATGACAATCCGCCCAAGCCTAGTGTTTGGGCGGATTGCATTATGGAATGAACATTCACGTGTAGCCTGCTGTGTGCGCGTTGCTGTGCAGCTAGAATGTGAAGTAATTTTTTTGCAACATTTTAAGCCAGAGTCACAACATTTTCTGAGTCAAGATCACTTTCACAGTCAAAAAGCAACCCGAGATCTACCGCTCAGATTTGTATTTTTTACGTGACTTACAATGTAACATTAACCTTTATAGAGTCACAAACCCGGATCCGGGATCCCCCCCCCATCAAAAAAGCTGACTAGCATAGCCTAGCCTAAAGCGACAGGGATATCATATAATCAGATGTTCATGAAATCACAAGTCCAAGACACCAAATGAAAGATACAGATCTTGTGAATCCAGCCATCATTTCCGATTTTTTTAAATGTTTTACAGGGAAGACAAAATATGTATTTCTATTAGCTAACCACCATAGCAAAAGACACAACTTTTTTTTGTCCACCATTTTTTTCCTGCATCAGTAGCTATCCCTAATTCGACTAAATAAGATATACAGTGGGGAGAACAAGTATTTGATACACTGCCGATTTTGCAGGTTTTCCTACTTACAAAGCATGTAGAGGTCTGTAATTTTTATCATAGGTACACTTCAACTGTGAGACGGAATCTAACAAAATCCGAAAATCACATTGTATGATTTTTAAGTAATTCATTTGCATTTTATTGCATGACATAAGTATTTGATCACCTACCAACCAGTAAGAATTCCGGCTCTCACAGACCTGTTCGTTTTTCTTTAAGAAGCCCTCCTGTTCTCCACTCATTACCTGTATTAACTGCACCTGTTTGAACTCGTTACCTGTATAAAAGACACCTGTCCACACACTCAATCAAACAGACTCCAACCTCTCCACAATGGCCAAGACCAGAGAGCTGTGTAAGGACATCAGGGATAAAATTGTAGACCTGCACAAGGCTGGGATGGCTACAGGACAATAGGCAAGCAGCTTGGTGAGAAGGCAACAACTGTTGGGCGCAATTATTAGAAAATAGAAGAAAATAGAGAAGTTCAAGATGATGGTCAATCACCCTCGGTCTGGGGCTCCATGCAAGATCTCACCTCGTGGGGCATCAATGATCATGAGGAAGGTGAGGGATCAGCCCAGAACTACACGCCAGACCTGGTCAATGACCTGAAGAGAGCTGGGACCACAGTCTCAAAGAAAACATTAGTAACACACTACGCCGTCATGGATTAAAATCCTGCAGCGCACACAAGGTCCCCCTGCTCAAGCAGGCGCATGTCAAGGCCCGTCTGAAGTTTGCCAATGACCATCTGGATGATCCAGAGGAGGAATGGGAGAAGGTCATGTGGTCTGATGATTCAAAAATAGAGCTTTTTGGTCTAAACTCCACTCGCCGTGTTTGGAGGAAGAAGAAGGATGAGTACAACCCCAAGAACACCATCCCAACCGTGAAGCATGGAGGTGGAAACATCATTCTTTGGGATGCTTTTCTGCAAGGGGACAGGACGACTTGCACCGTATTGAGGGAGGATGGATGGGGCCCATGTATTGCGAGATCTTAGCCAACAACCTCCTTCCCTCAGTAAGAGCATTGATGATGGGTCCGTGGCTGGGTCTTCCAGTATGACAACGACCCGAAACACACAGCCAGGGCAACTAAGAAGTGGCTCCGTAAGAAGTATCTCAAGGTCCTGGAGGTGGCCTAGCCAGTCTCCAGACCTGAACCCAATAAAAATCTTTGGAGGGAGCTGAAAGTCCGTATTGCCCAGCGACAGCCCCGAAACGCTGAAGATCTGGAGAAGGTCTGTATGGAGGAGTGGGCCAAAATCCCTGCTGCAGTGTGTGCAAACCTGGTCAAGAACTACAGGAAACGTATGATCTCTGTAATTGCAAACAAACGATTCTGTACCAAATATTAAGTTCTGCTTTTCTGATGTATCAAATACTTATGTCATGCAATAAAATGCTAATTAATTACTTAAAAATCATACAATGTGATTTTCGGGATTTTTGTTTTTGATTCCGTCTCTCATAGTTGAAGTGTACCTATGATAAAAATTACAGACCTCTACATGCTTTTTAAGTAGGAAAATCGGCAAAATCGGCAGTGTATCAAATACTTGTTCTCCCCACTGTATATAGCCACTAACCAAGAAACAACTTCATATGATGACAGTCTGATAACATATTTATGGTATAGGATATGTTTTTTTTGAAAAATGTGCATTTTTCAGGTATAAATCACAGTTGTACATTGCAGCTGCAATCTGAAATAGCGTTGGAAGCAGCCGGAATAATTACAGAGACCGACGTCAATTACCAAAATACTCATCCTAAAACATTTCTGAAAAATACACAGCCTACAGCAATCGAAAGACACAGATCTTGTGAATCCAGACAATATTTCAGATTTTCTAAGTGTTTTACAGCGAAAACACAATATATCGTTATATTAGCATACCACATGAGCTAACATCACCCCAGCATTAAATCAAGGCAAAGGGGCGATAACGTTATCGCCACCAAAATATATTCATTTTTTCACTAACCTTCTCAGAATTCTTCAGATGACAGTCCTGTAACATCATATTACACAATGCATATAGAGTTTGTTCGAAAATGTGCATATTTAGCCACAAAAATCGTGGTTATACAATGAGAAAAGTAGCTAAACTGGGCAGAAAATGTCGGGCGCCATCTTGGAGAGTGACTTAGTCTAATCATTAAATAATCATAAACTTGACTAAAAAATACAGCGTGGACAGCATTTGAAAGACAAATTAGTTCTTAATGCAATCGCTGAATTACATTTTTAAAATTAACCTTACTGCGCAATACAAGTTGCGCCAAAGCGAAGCTACCCCCKAAAAAATGGCAGCTTATYCGTTTAKCATTTTTCAACAGAACAACGATTTATCAGCATAAATAGTTCTTARTATTAGCTGAGCTTCCATCAGAATCTTGGGCAATGTGTCCTTTCTCCGGTCTAATCGTCTTTTGGTCGAAAMATGTKCTCTTGTCCTGTCGAAATGGCCACTAACGTTCGGCATGTACAGGGAAAGTGTCCAACTCTTGAAAGTGCGTCACAAAGAAATGCCAGAAAATCGCTATAAACTGAAATAATTCGGTTCAAAATAACAAGATTATGATGTCTTTAAAGCTTATATCGAATAAAACATGACCGGAATTATCTAAGGAGCTAAAACCAGAGCTTCCACAACGATACGCAAGGCTCCTCTTTGCYCCCGAGCGAAGATCCAAAAGATTGGCCACCGTGATTCCAATTCAATTTATAACCTTTGGGGACTACGCAGAGAGTCCATTTCAAGTCTCCCTATTCGCTGACACCCAGGGGAAGGCGTATGCAGTGCATCTCAACCAATAGAGGACAGGCAAATTAATACACAGGTCTCAGAGCAGCCAGTACAATTCTGAATTCTGACATACACATAGGAAAATTGCTCTAAGTCGAGTTCTGTTTCACCCACAGACATCATTCAAACGGTTTTAGAAACTAGAGATTGTTTTCTATCCAATAGTAATAATAATATGCATATTGTACGAGCAAGAATTGAGTACGAGGCAGTTTAATTTGGAGACGAATTTGGACTATGTCGAAATGGCACCCCCCTAGTGGCAAGAAGTTAACCTAATAAAAACAGTTATGTAGGGATAAGATTTGTGCAGAAGACTTCATAGGTTATCACAGCGTATTGGCTATATGCCTGCCAATATAGATCACTCGGTGTAGCAGTTGAGGCACAGCTGAGCATAAATGTGAAATAATTTGCTTTTTTATTTTACTGGACTGGTGGCGCTTTCAAGACAATTGGGAACTCAGGGGTGGGGAGGGAGGAGAAGAAGAAACTAGGTCAAATCTTGACGTCAGTGATCCTTAGTTTGGAAGGTCGGAGCTCTAGAAAGTTTGACCATTCCAAAAACATTTTCCCAGGCATTAGTCTCAGCGGAGGGATGTAGAGTTAAACTCACTCATAAAAACAGCAGTATCTCTGGTCATGGTTTTAAAAGTTATGAAATCTAAAGTAGACTATTAAACTTTGCTGTGGCTAGGTCATGGAATCTGTATGCACTGGGATTTGAGCTATCCGATTTGACCAGCGCAACTCGATTTTGCCACAAATCTCCCGGGCCTCTGGGTAGGCAGGGTTTGTCTTGTCAGACAAATGAAATGGTTCACAATGGGAACAACATTTGCCTACCTGGTGCGCATGGCTTCTGAATCCAGTACACCCACCGCCAACAGCACAACACGCATTCTAATGGAGCGGAAGTCTTTTATCATTGGCTTTTCTACAGAAATGTTTGGTGATCGACTAGGAATGCCTTGAAGGTAGATTGTGATCAACCGGTTGGTGACCACTGTTTTTTAAGGTTCTGATCTGTTGCATCAGTCTCAATGCTTTTTAAAGTTATTTTGATGTACTGGTTGTATACATTTGGGATCTGTCCCAGAGTTTGTTTGGAATAAGCTATTTTATTTTCCACACACAACGACAAGCTGAACAGTAGAATAGGTCAACTTTTCTATGGGAGACAGTAGATTGACATAGGCTAGTGATTTTGCTGTTGGCTGAGCAAGAACATTTGGACAATTATTCTAAAATCATGATGCGCATCGGAATTCGGTAAGTGGCATGTTCTGTTAAGATGAATTATGCCGTGGGTGGACGACATAATCAGGTTACACACCCAATGCGTAGGCCTATATGTCAAATTTTGAAATGCTTCCTGTCAAATGTCCAGAGCCACCCTGACACGAGCACACTCGCATTACTCCTCACTCTCATTTGCACTCTCCTGCTCTGACAGTGAGCCAGGCCAGCTACACTACCCTACCCTCAGTTTAGCAAGCTACAGCAGAGCCACTGACAGGCCTGAGGGGGTTTAGTGCTTTAGAGGATGTAACACACCTTTGACTTAACATTGACTCACCCTCCAATCATCCTTCAAGCATTTGACTCACTTGAGTGTTTACCAGCCTGCTGTCTAGTGCCTCGTGATAAGTCTGTCAACCCTCTGTGATTTGGACAAAGATGGAGATGGGCATATCTTTGTCTTAGACCATGGATATCTGTACCATGCACAGATCATCGGGGCGCTTCGGCGAGTGAGGCGTGTCCTCACTTTGTTTGCGGGGACCAGTGTTAGCTCCTTGCATGAGCGCTGCAGTGAGTGTCCCTCACGGCCCTTAATCAAGCCTTGTGTGTGCTTATTTTTTATTTTTTACGGTGAGCTCACAGAGGGATCTCCGCCATGCTGTGCACACACCACATTAATTTCAATCCTTTGCATTCTGAGCTGCCGAGTGGCACTTCAAAGGTGGAGTCGGGTGGTGTTAATCCAGGGCTGCTCCACTGGACTGGGCCCCGGCTCTCCCAGCCGGCCCCAGGTTTGAAGTGTGATCAAAGTGCAGCCTGCCCCTGATTGATGGGCCCTCTCCGGCCCAGGGGCTGGCTGTCAGGGGACCAGGAAGTGCCAGGAAGCGTGACACAGGATCTCAATGTCCTCCTGTTGACAGGAAGGGGGAGACCAGATCAGAATCAAGAGTCCTCCATGATAACCCCTACATACTGAAATGGGGGAAGACCCTACAAACTTACTGTAAGGGTCATCATGGAGGACAGTTGGTTCTGGTCTCCCCCTTGTCGACAGGAGGACACTGAGATAATGTCACTCTCCCTGGCACTTCCTGGTCTCCTGAGACATGGGTACAGACTTTTGTTCACAAGCCTGTACACACCCGCTGCTACACACAAGTTTTTGTTATTGCACATGTACACATACTGTACATGTGCTATCATAACACTGTGAGCGTAGCTGTTGAAAGAGCCCCATGTTCTATGACCGAAATGGCACTGAGGCTAGAGAGGTGCCTTTTTGATTAGGCGGTTGATGCACATGTGCAAATGCCATTGAATACTAAGCAAATCTTGTCTGCTAAATGAACCAGTGTAGCCCACAGCCGTAAGGCATAGCCATATCGGGGCCTAACATAAGGACTACTGTGTGCTATTCTGAAATCAACTACATTTTCGTCATATAATGTTTCTTTAGACCTGTCAAATAACTAATGGATTTATTGTGATGGTGTAGGCTATATTAAATGGAAAATCTACATTTTTAAAACATCTAAATCCAAAGGTCTGCATTAGTGGCTTGTAGGCTATGCGTGGACGCCAGGAGATGCTAAACGTGTTTATGTTAATTAACAGTCAATTACCCTGAGACGGGCAAATATTTGCTTAACAATCACCGGCTGACAAAATTGAATGACCCCCACAGCCCTACTCCCAGGAGCTAACCATGTTATTGTAGATTAGTCCCAGGCCCTCCCAGGGTTGTGATCTCCCCCTCCCAGGCTCTTCATATTGAATTATTCTGTAGATCCTTTAAAATCTTTCTAATTTGCCACTGTAAGCAGATTGATCAATAACTTTTTTTGCCATTAAAATGTGCTCAAGAAGCTTAATGAACTCTGTTTTGAATAAAAGGACTTGGAGATAATCAGCCCAGGCAGCTCCTCTTGCATGCTTCTGCTGCAGCACCAACCAGTCCTGAGTAGCTGTCTGAGGAGTTTTAACCCCAAAGCAGATGCATCCATCTTATCCTGTTTTTCAACCCCTCCCTCCCTCCATTTTTCATCCTGCTGACTGTTGACTCCTGTCTTCTGTGCCTCTCCACAGCCGGGAGGTGTGGAGACTGACCCCCAGTGACCCGGCACTCACCGTTTCTCTAGAGGGGCAGCAATCTGTAGGCTGCACAATGAAATGGGCCTCCTTGCCCTTGAGTTTATTCTGGACTGTCAACATGCTTTTTCTTTGGGGAGGTGGAGGGGTGATGTGTTTTATGCAGAGAATTTGGAAGTGAGTTCTTTAGCTAGAGACCGAGGGGCAGTCGGCTGCAGGCAGATTCCTTTTTAAAGAGGAAGGGCCAATGCTGAAGAGTCGCTTTGCATCTTGGGAAACGGGGGAGGGGTTAAGTGAAATGGACAGTTGGTTGATGGAGCACTTTTCATTAGCATTTTTTGCCCTCTCAGCCTCCCTTGTCTCTCCCCCGCCTCTGCTCTGTAGCCGAGGGCCTTTGGGTATCCCGGGGAGAGAGAAAAGCATGCTGGGTAATGGTGTGGGGTGCTGTGGCCTGGTTGGTCAGCGGAGGAGGGGGGGCGCGGGTCTGTAGCGGTGGCCTTAGTCTCCTGCTGCCGTCTCTCCTTGGCTATTTGAGGGCCTTTAGAGTTTGCTCTCCCGGTTACTGCCGCTTCATAAGCCCTAAACGGCGGCCACACAATGCCAGGCAGGAGAGGGGTCAGGGTTGAACTTGAACCTCGGCTCCAACCGCTGGCAGAAAGGACTCCTCTGAGAACATGTCTACTAATCCCTCCCACAGCAACTCAAACAGGTCCCCTACGCACAGCCTACCTCATACACACGTTCTATATGGTTGTTTGTCATGATCAAGAGTGTTAGACTSAAAAGCGTTAGAATACTGTCTGGTATTCTGGTCCCCTATGGCTCTTACAATATAAGTTACTAGTTCCAATATCCACACTTCAACCAAGTTTTGCTACAAGAGCTCCTGTTTCTTTGAAAATGTCAAACTATGTCTTGGAAGCCCTAAATTCCCATCACCACCTATGGTTTTACTCCAGGGCATCCGTATCACTCTGGAATCTTAATGCTTTTTTTTAACTGCACCGACCTGTGACTAACACCAACCATTAAATGTTATATGCCGACTTTAAAACTGAGATTTTCATGTGCCTTTAAAAAGTGGATCTCCATATAACTCAAAGGTTGACCTCTTGGCTGTGTCTCTCTCTCTGTGTGGTAGGAGCTGGAAGAGGCGCTACAGAAGCAGGACACAGACTTTCTGGCTGACCTCCTCGTCTCACTGCTGCAAGGATGCTACCAGCGCACAGACATCACGTAAGTAGTTCCCCCAGGTTTCCTACATTCTTTATTTATATGGGAGTTCAATATCCATACTTTTTCTTTCTAGAGAGCCTCAGAACTAGGCCTAACTTCTTAGCTCGCCAGCACACAGCAGCACATCTCTTTACCTTCTTTCTAACAGACCAGTCTTGGTGACAACATCCAGGGGCCGTATGGGCCTGAAACGGGAAGTTTGAGTCACACACCCTGTTTAGTAGTGAGCACATCAGTGTGCACAGCTTGTGTTGAAATCAGCCTTTGCAACTGAGTGAGGCTTCTCACAAAGGAAACTGGGGTTAGGCGGATTTTTCCCTGGGAGGGGGGGGGGGGGGGGGGGGGGGCAGTTCCTTGATGACTAAATGTGAGCGAGGGGAGTGGGAAGAGCAAAGGAAAGTGAAATAAATGTTCCAGCCCTGAAGGGGCCCCCACCCACCACCGCTACCTCCTCCTCTCCTGCTCTTGCTCCATCAGCACCACTGGGGTAGGCACCTATCAGCCTGTGACTCGGGAGGGATGAGGGAGGTTAAGGCTGATAGTTTCCACACCCAGGCATGCAGTAACAGGACAACCTGCCTTATTGGACAAGACAGCCGCTGGCATCCCGGGGGTGGCTCTGGCCTTTCAAAGAGCTGCCCTTTTCATCCGCACGCGTTAAACGCTCCGGCGGAGCTGGGGAGGGGGGCGGGGGTGTTGGCAGAGGAGGAGAAGGGGAGAGATGGGATAGTGGGGGGCCTGCAGCTGTGTGAAAGTGCAAACTGCTCTTTCAAGATAAGCCATTTTTTTTCTCCTCCTTTCTTTTCTGTTGTTGCATCGGCACTCACCCCTGCCCTGAGCCCTTGTTTCTGTTCGTCTGAGCAGGAACTGAAGGGTTCCAGATTAATCAGACAGATCTGACCCGGAACCAACATTTATTTACCAGCATCCAAAAGAACAATGAAACAAACCCACTCAAGTGCAAAGATATTGCTGTCTTTTTCCCCTCCTTTTCTCTCCAGAACCACTACGGTATGGCAGCTTGAATTATTTCTTGACTGTCTCTTTCACAATAGACAGCCTGTTGAAATTGAGAGGTTATATGCGCTTGCTTTACAAAGCACACTGTAAGGACAAGCATTTGCAAGTGAATGAATAGCGGTGCGCCATATTGTCGGATCCCAAGGACTCTAAAGGGCTATGTAGTAGCTCGACAAAAATAACAGCAATCGCCCTATCTCCCAATCAGCTTTTCTTTTGTTGTGTTGATTGGTATCAATACGAAGCACATGTTCCTTTTGACCTTTTGACACAGTAGGCGTTTGAGAATGAATGACTTCTAGTTGAAGAAATGAATGAGGTTGTGACATGAATGGGTTAGAAACAATTAACCTAGGCCTAAATTCTCACATTTTGTATGGGAACCCTTGAATAGTCCGCACCAACCAAATTCACTGCAGTAGATCTCTCTGATTTTCTATTACCTACCCCTCCTCACTACTGTATTGTCATACTAGCATATGGGACTAATCACTGTCCCGCCCCTCTTAGTCCCCAGGCGTTCAGCAGTTATCTGGACGACATCATCAACTACCGCTGGGAGCTGGAGGAGGGGAAGCCCAACCCCCTGCGCCAGGGGCCCTTTGAGGAGTTGACCCCGCGCACACAGGTGGAGCTGCTGCACAGGCTGTGTGACTACCGCCTGGACGCCGCAGACGTCTTCGACCTGCTCAAGGTGCTACACACACACACACCTTGTACCGCAAGCCTGCACCTGTTTTAAACTCCCGTTATTATGACCGTTTCAGAGTTAGCATGGGTAAACGGTCAAAACTGGGGAAACACTCATGTTTTGGTACCTGTAGTTTTGGTGATTTTTATTGGGATGCGGTTGATGGTGACTGACTTAAAAAAGTGCTGTCTAATGACGTAGTGAATTAAGTGGAACTGTAATATGCATCATTAATCCATGCAATGTTTGATCCCAGGGCCTGGATGCGGACAGCCTGCGCGTGGAGCCGCTGGGGCAAGATGGGAGCGGTGCCCTCTACTGGTACTTCTATGGTACCCGCATGTACAAAGAGGAGCCGGTCAAGAGGAAAGCGGAGCAGCTCGGGTAAGTGGGTTGCACCATCGGGCATCAGCTGTGGACGTTGGATGGTTTTGCTTGCCTGTAATTCACAGATAGAGGTCACAGAATGTGAACGCTATGCTGGTATATAACCAGTCATTTTTGTATCGATTCTCTGATACTCAGTGTATTGTTGTGTCTGCATTATATTATGTGTTACTGTGTATATATGCTCTATGGTTTCTGTAAGGCTATGAGATATGTAATATGTAAACAGTAGCACTTCCTACTGCTAATTCTGTTTTCTAACGAAGGACAAATTGAGCACCAACATAGTAATTACTATGTACCTACTAGCCTGTTAGAGGTTAATCATATGGGTCACTCCAGTAATAGCTACCCTGGTAAAAGGCCTGTGTAATTTAAAGTGTGGGCGGATATTTGTTTTTCACTCTGTTGTTGTCCTTGTAGTGAAGCCCCTGAGATCAAACCAACAGAGAAGAGGAAAAGGGGAAGACCACCAAAGAAGAAAGTGGAGGAGATCCAGCTAAGGTGAGACCAGCAGCAAACTCTGTCCTTAGTGGTCTCGCGTTCTCTCCACTCTCAAACGTCTCCAGAGACGTTCACCACCTTTATTCCCCAGACCTTGTTCATGCAATGCTTTGGAGTGGATGGTAAATACTGAATGGGCTGGCCTGTTGTTTTTTTCAGTGAGGTGGAGAGCGAAGTGAAGAAGGAGAATGGACTGGAAGGTCTACACTCAGGCACAGGTGAGAAAAAAGGCAGAGCTATCAGAAACATCTATCTAGATCGACTCCAACTCCTGATATTGATGCTGACGATTGAGACTTGTTTAAAAAAATATATATATATAGAATCAAAGTTTATTGGTCGTGTACATAGATTTCCATATGTTATCACAGGTGCAGCGAAATGCTTATTTTTCTAGCTCCAACAGTGCAGTCATATCTAGTAATACAATGACCATACACACAAAATCCCCTCCCCCTCAGAATGAGCAATGTCAGAGTCCGGAGTATGTTGGCCATGATGTTGTCTGTCCTTCCGTCCAGACCGGGAGCGCGGTGCCTGGTCCTTGGTGTGTGACACGGAGGAGCAGTGGGCCAGTCTGGCCGAGAGCATCAGAGACAAAACGTCTCCCCAGGACCGCCACCTCTACCGCATCATCAGCCAGAACTTCCTCCCTGAGATCAGCAGCATGATCGAGCACAAGGTCAGTCAGCTCTCTTCTTAGTCTCCTCCCTCCCCCTCCCCTTCTCAACCCATCAATCTTCATTCAGACACTGACTCAGTCAGCTGATGTGCTCTGTAAGGGCATAGCGTCTCAAATGGCTGCCTCCAGGAGGAATTGGGAAATGGAGGCTGTGTGGCGCGGCTGCAGGTGTGTGGAGGCAGACTGGTCTCTGCTTGCCCAGAACACTAGCTTCTAAACCCAWCTGAGCCCCGGGCCCAAAGCCGGACTGTCCAGTCTCTCTCATATCTGTGGCCCTGTGTGCAGCTTCTGCTGTAGTGACGGTCGAGGCCGGGAGTGCTGATTTGTCGCATGGTTTTTCTTCTGCGGAATGAGTCGCTGTTTTAACTGTTCAAATTCTGCCCTTTTTAATACATTGCATACTCATTTATCTTTTGAGTATACATAGCTAGACAGTAGAGAAGGACCAATGTGGATTTTTTTTTTTAGGGCTGATACCTAGGAAGCCGATGGAGGATAATTTTAGGTCGATTAAAAAAAAGAAATTATGACAAAATGTCATTAATGCATGCATTTTTTAAATAAAACGATATATTTGACTTTGTTTTTAGCAAACTACATAACATAATGGTAATAATTGTATTTGAATGGTAAATCTCTTAATAAACTGGGTAAGTTTAAGATGCATAGGCCTACTTGCAATATAGGTGAATGCATATTCAATAGGAGTGTGTGCATTGAGTTATTGATATTGTTTTGGCTGATCAGTGGATTCTATGGTGCTACACGTGACAATCTGTTTGCCTTTCATGTGGGACTTATTATCCTACTGATCAACAATATTCGCATAGACTCTTCACTCCAGCATGTCATGCCTGTATGGAAGGGCATCATATATGCACTGCTGTTAGTTTGAGAATATAAAATAACATCTATTCCATGCCAATGGGTACAACATAATGATTTGTGATCACGGATGCTTATGAAACTAGTATTTTTAGTAACTTTTCGTGATGGGACACATCTCTGAACAACTCAATTGGCTCGTTCAGCTATCTGTCAAGAAATGGGTGGGTTGTAACTTGATCCTACTGCTACAATTGGATAGAGCGAGGTTTTAATGCTGCTCTTTTTCACATCTCGCATATCTCTCTCGCTCATATCATTTACTTGCTACTATGAGAACTAGCTCAATGGCAATTACATGTTCTACAAAGCCATAAATGTGCATATTATCTAACAAGCAGAGCAAGGGTAGAGAAAAAATATGAAACAATTCATGTTTTGTGTGAATGACTCCAATCTGCCCATAGTTTGAAAAGTGAAAAAACACACGCACGCTGATCTATAGCTATCTTGGTCCATAACATGAAGAAAGACTCTTAGGTAGCTAAACCTATTGCCAACCTTTTAATTAGGCATTTTTAAACACTTTCCCTGTTACGGCAATCATGTACTCCAACTATCAATTGTCAATTTACAGATACGATTGTGGCTGGTCAGATCAGCAGCTGGCTTGTTGCCGWAAAATGATAACCAGCTAACGTTAGCTAGCTACGTTGGCCATTAGCTCTTATCTGATATCTTAGCACCATGTTTAGCTACCGAGCTAACACCACAGATGAAAGGGTTAGTTATCGTAATCTTTGCCAACAGGTCTCATAGCGATCTGCTTAGCTAGCTAGCTTGCTTATTAAGTGCATGTCCAGGCACGTCGACACAAGCCTTATGCATTAACACAAGCTGAATGCAGATTTACGTAATTCTGTAGTGATCAATGGGACCTTTCGCTTTAGCCATCCCTGTGATCGGGTCCGATAGAAGCTATAGAAACCCAACACAGCCTGCCTGTCCTTGTGGACTATGACGGTCAAAAGGTTTTTGGCCATTCTGTCGGCATGGGGTCATTCTCTAATGGTCATCCGATGGTGATCTGTCCTTCACGYCCAGCATGCCTGCCTGGCTGTTATCTATCTGGACATATTCACAGTTCTCAAGCTGCTGAACATTCCCACTGGATGCAGGCTCTGGCAGTACAGAGCAGACATCTGGGATGTCTGTGTGTGCGCATTCGCAGCATTATTGTGTGTGAGTGCGCACACAGCCATGGAGTCCTCCAGCTCCTGTCCACAGCACTGGCTGTCACAGCCATTTCGCGGGGCGCTGACGGGAGGCAGGCACTCACCTTGAGGCGGGATGGAGCCACTTGATTGACGACCTGCTGCGCTGCAGGATTGTCGACTTCTTAAGTGGCGACACCAGAGGCAGTCCATCTCCTGTGTGCGATTAAGTGCTGTGGGTAATGCACAGAGCAGAGGCAGGGTAGAGGAGCCCCGGGACACGCCGGTGCAGAGAGACAAGACTGGGGGATGGGAGCTGTAGCACATTCAGCACTTTGACAGCCCCTCTGGTGGTGGCCACCACTGGCCCAGTGGAGGAAGAGCAAGGCAGCTATCTAACACGTCCCCATGCTGCTGGCAGGCAAAACTCTACAGCGGGGGGAAAGGGCCTCTTGGTGGTGGTCACACGGCCCGTCCTGACATTTGAGTATTTACATTTGAGTCATTTAACAGACACTTTTTTTTTTTTTTCAGCGTGACTTAGTGCATTCATCTTAAGGTAACTAGGTGACAGAACCATATCAGTCATAGTAACTACATTTGTCCTCAATAAAGAATATAAAACATAACAAATAACACCACAGAAACAAAAGGCACAGGAGGTGGTGCAGCCCAGGAGGCAGGCGTCCATCTTGTTTCCCATAACGTCCAACGTACCAGACTCCATTACCCCCATGCTCTTGGAAACAACCATACCTTTTGGACTGCATTCCCTGACATAGATACTGCCTGGCCCAGATGGTTCTGCTCTGACTGCAGCTTCCTGCTGTTGTTTTTTCTTCCATGTTGTGGTTTGTATTCTGCAACCAATTCTGCTGCTCATATTAAGTATGTAACTTTCTTTCTAATTACTACATTATAGACTATAGGCTATTTCATCAAGTGGCAATGCTGTGGTCAGTTTGCAAATACAAGCACACGCACGTTACCGGCCGCTCCTCCAGCTTTTAGTGGAAATCGTTACGTGTGATTATTGTCACAGGGAGCATGGAGGGGTTTGATTTGTTTGGTTAGTCAGTGACCCACTAGGAGAGGGGTAGCAGGGTGGGTGGGATTTAAAGGGAGGGTAGTCGGGGGAGGAGGAGCAGAGCCTGGATCACCACTTCTCTCCTCACAGCTCTGCTGGAAGACCACAGCGGATTCCCCGGGGCCTGCTTGGGTATTAGCTCCCGTGGATGCGTTACTTGATCAAAGCGACTGTGTGTGATATTTGTGTGAATAATGAAACCACTTATTTGTGTTTTTAATCTTGATTCTTTTGCCTCTGCAGGTGAATGAGCAGAAGCAGAGGCTGCTGGATCCCACCCCAGTAAGCAGCTCTTACCGGCTCTCTGAGAAACGCATGAGCCAAGAGGAGGAGGTGAGACCAGCTGCGCGTGTGTAATTTATCGTTCTTAGTGTATGTCCCGTCTCCTGTGAGACCCAGTGGACTGATGGTTTCCTGTTTGTGTCCAGGACACGCTGCAGGCCATAGCCAACAGGGAGCAGCAGAAACAGAGGGATGAGGACATGGACAGGCAGGCCCTGCTGATGGAGCAGAGACGAGAAGAGGAGATGCTGCTGCAGGAGGAGCGCCAGAGAGAGGAGCTGGAGAGACTCCAAGCTGTGGAGGGTGAGTAGTGGAGCTGGGTTAGTGGGCAGGGTGGGGCTCAGGGTGGATTCTGAAAGACGGCCAACCCCGCACACACCTCTGCATTTGTATTGCCTGTACCGTTGAATGATCTATTGCCCTGGTTGTGAATTATATATTGCAATATATTACACGTATTGGGCTGCGAGTGAGTGGGAATATATAGCCCTTTGAATCACAGGAGTCCTTCTGATGTCACCTGTCAAGGGTTAATTAACTGGTGAAGGACCCTCATTAATGTATTATAGATGAACAGTGGGATCGGGCTGGGCTGCCTAGTCTCTGGTGGATCAGAGCAGTTGAATCCACCCTCCAACATATTTTAATCCGCACAGCAGGCGGGCGGTAGCCCGCAGCCTTTCATGTTGAGAGATAGTGTTCCTTTCTGTTCTCGCCTTTTTTTTTTATCAGCTAAGCCTGCTAAAGGATGGTCAATGAATCACTCATCTTCTCTGAACTCCTTCAGTCTCTCATGTTGTTCGGCCTGGTTTTTATTGACTCTGTGCACCAGCAGGCGACCGGATGGCCAACAGGTGCCCTTGAAACTGTAGTAAAGTACAATCCCTTATGCTGCTGCTGTTGTGTGTAATTAATTGTGGTTCCTGTGTTCTGCTGTTTCCCTCAGAGCGAGCGCGGCGGCGGAAACTGCGTGAGGAGAAGGCCTGGTTGATATCCCAGGGGAAGGACCTGCCCCCCGAACTGCTGCACCTGGAGCCCCACTCACCCATCCGACGCTCTCGCAGGACAAAAGAGTTGTAAGAGCCACACACTACTTCTCGACACTAGAGTACTGATAATTTATGGACAGCAAATTTTTGTTTCTTAGATGTTCTTGTTTTTCAAATCAGCAAACAAAACGCATTCCACATTCACAGATGTGGCAGACATAAGTAACATAATAAAATACATGTTAGCTATTTCAGCTTTAGCTGAGACAACGAGCAAATCATTTGTTTTACAGCACCTTACACAACATGTGTAAATACACACACACATTTCCTTAATCGCCCCATTCACTCTGTCCAATTTGAAATATAGTTCGGTATTGGAGACCAGAGTCTATCAAACTTGGGCTGTCTCTTGCGGAGGTCATAAGTGAGCTTTTCAAGAGGAAGAAAGTCAATCTGGTCAATTCACGTTTTAAATGTAAGGAAAGAATTAGAAGCTCAGGATGTTTTTTTTTTTAATGTTTTCTTTAGCAAAGTATATGATAGTCATAAACAAATTTTCCCTGTCTGGATCAAGAACACAGTCCTGCTGGGCATTAATATTAAGAAGATGGACACAGGGTCATATCAAACTGTACATCTGTTTTCTGTGCAGCAGTATGTATAGATTGCCAAAATCTGGTKATCTCTCTTCAGCTTGAATACATCCATGTAGAGGTACATCTTTTACAATCAGGAGAAATGTCTGTATTCATTCTAAGGAGTCTCGCTGGGGTGTAATAAAATTATCTTATTTGAAGATATCAACAACAACAAAAATGGATCTTGGCACATTGAATTCACTGCATAGCTCTTAAAKGGATTTCAGAMTAGTTGMGTTCTGATGAAACAGGCCGGAAAAGGTCCTGATCTATAGAGGATGCCAAAGGCTTTTGGCAAGTCTGGGTTGTACYCTATAGGCGAGTGGGAGCATATCTGGGAGGAAATGCCAAGGTATTTCTTAGTCATTCCATGCTAGTAGGGTGGTATAAATCACAAGGGTTTTGGGTATGTTGCCCACTTCACTAAAGTTATTAATGAATATAATTGAGCTTAGGGGCAATGAACCACAGGATTGGGCCTCTATCTGAATCCACGTTGAGTCTTGTCTGTCTGTGATCCATGTTAGGATGTTGAGGATTAGGGCAGACCAGTAGTACAATTGAAGGTAAAGACCACCCTTCGATTCAGGTTTTGATAGAGTGGAGAACTTGATCCTATTTTTTTTATTGCCCCATATACATTTGGTGATGCTTTGGTTGGTTGGTTTTTTAAAAAGAGAAGAAACTGGGCATCTGGATTTGAGCATCTGAAATAAATAGGTTTATCTAGGGAGGATGTTCATACGGTTAACATGGACTCTTCCCACTAAGCTAATTGGGAGGGAGATCCACGTTTGGAGATCTGGCTTTACAAAGATTCCAAGGTATGGAAACACCTGTGTTTTACATTGGAATGGACAGAGTGTCTTCATAGAGCTGGTCAGTGTAAGAATGAGGGGGCAAACAATGGACTTGTTCAAATGCATCTTATATTCTGAACTTGCTGTACTGAGCAATTGTCTGAAATGGGAGGGAGGGATTTCTCAGGGTTGGATAAGTAGAGCAAGACGACATCCGCGTAGAGCGAAATCTTATGCTGAAGGCCACCTGCAGAAACGCCCATAATACTTGGATTGCTCCTTATCAACRCCGCCCCCAACAAGTAGAGCAGGGGGGACAGCGAGCATCCCTTGTCTTGTGCCACATCCCAAAGGGAATCTGTCAGAGTTCAGACCGTTAGTAGACACCATGGCATTTGGATGAGAATATAGGGACCTAATCCATTTAATAAAGTTTGGGCKCATATTGAACTTTTCTAAGACTGAGAACAGAAAGTTGCACTCCATCCTGTCGAACGCCTTCTCAGCATCCAGTGAAGCCAGCAAGACAGGTGTCTTCTGTCCGTTTACTTGATCAATAATATCAAAAAGACGGCGAATGGATAGTCCGCTTTTATTATTTTGGGAAGAAGAATGTTTAGTCTTTTGGCCAGTAATTTGGTAATTATTTTGTAGTCTAAATCCAACAAGCTTCTGGTCCGGAAGGATGATCAGGATAGAGGCTCCTTGTCTTTTATAGCAGCACTGTAATGTGGACTGTGTACATAGTTTGGGAGAGCTCTGTTTTTGCAAAAATCATCCAGCATTGGCATGAAATTAGGGCTAAGCTGGGGCCAAAAAGCTTTGTAGAAGTCTCTGGGAAATCCATCTGGGCCTAGGGACTTGTTAGGTGGCATGGAGATAATTGCCTGTAGAACGACCRCGGGAATGAAGGGGGAGTTGATCTTCTTGGTCAGTCTCTGATCGTTTTGGTATCGAGATTCCCTCTAGGAAGGAATAGAGTTCTGCATCTGTATGTTTTCTCTCAGAAGTATATCATTTGCAGTAAAAGTTACACTTGTCTTATTTGGATCATATGTGACTTTGTCATCTGCTGTTCGGATGGCCATGATTGTACGTTCTGACTTCTCTTTTTTTCAGTTGGTATGCAATCAATCTGCTATACTTATTGCTGTACTCATGGTGTTTTTTTAGTAAAGATCACTTTTTATTTAATAAAGTTTAGTTTGGCTTTGGCTGCTTTAAGTTGACTCCAGGAGGTGCTGTCTGGAGATTGTTTATGTACATTTTCGCAGTGTTAAAGCTCCCTCAACATCTAACCTGTGTGTTTCCGTTGATTTTTTTCTTAGAGGAAGCATATGGAATTAGATGACCTCTTAGTGTGGCTTTGGCAGAGTCCCACATTATGGCCAGAGGAACAGGATAGTCTTTGTTGTCTTGTGTGTAGTTCTCTAGCCATGTAGTGACCAAATGTATGGAATGCTTTGTTTGATAACATGGAGGTGTTGAATTTCCAACTCTTTTGACCTCGGGATGTTTTTACAGAGGTCAAAGCGGAGGCGGACAAAGGCGTGATCTGAAAGCGCTATGGGTCCGATTGGACAAGTGGCAGAATTTGTGAAAATCTTTGGGATAAAAATGTAATCTATAAGAGAGTAGGTGTTATGGATATTGGATTAGTATGTATAATCCATAGAATAGCTATTAGTCTCTCTCCAGATATCTATCAGCCCCATCTCTTTAGTAAGAGTTTTCGATCTAGGGTTTGTGGTAAGGACTTGAGATGATTTGTCCAGAGTTGAGTTGAGGGTACAATTAATATCAGCCAGCCATCCAGCACTCCAAAGGAAACAATGCTCATTGAACAGGGATATCATTTTCAACATGAAAGCAGGAGTATGTGTTAGGGGCATATATATTTAAGATAGCAATTGGTTGCCCATACAGTGACCCAGTTATTAGAATAAATTAGTGAATTTGTTTTGAACATTTTCTCAATCTTTTATTACAGCTATGAAATTGATGATGATTATACGGCGTTGTACAAAGGTAATGTATATTCCCTGTCATTTATGCAATCATCACTGTATAATGTCTGCATGTGTATAGCATATTGACCTGCACATTTTTCTGGACAGCGAGCCAGGAGATTTCCTCTGTTCTGATTCCAACTGCCTTGGTCCTCCTCTCATTTTGCTCTCCCCACAGTGTTGGAGGCCCTGAGAGCCCACAAAGATGCCTGGCCCTTCTTGGAGCCTGTGGATGAATCCTATGCCCCCAACTATAATGCGGTCATTCAGGTGAGTTCACAGTGAAAAGGAAGGTTCCAAACTGTCAAATGACGTATGACTGAGGCATCTTACCGAGTTTTTGTAGTTGTAATTTGAGGTCGTCAATTTCACAATTAGTCATTTATGTTTGCCCTGATTTTTTTCTCAGACTCCGATGGACCTGTCCACCATCGAGACTAAGCTGAATGAAGGGGAGTATATTGCCAAGGAAGAGTTTGTGTCTGACATGAAGCTTATGTTTGAAAACTGCATCGAGTACAATGGGGAAGACAGCGGTAAACACCTCTTAATTTTGATCTAAAACCTCATTATTTTTTGTCAAATTTATAATGTCCCAAAAATGCCTCTAGAATATYCAAATGGTTTTTGGGTTGACTTTGGACTTGATTTATGAATATGAGATAGATCAATTTGACTAAGTGCACATGGTGGAGAGAATGGCTGTGTTGGGGGAGAGCTCTGTGTGACAGTGATGAATGGGGAGTGATTGAGCTGTGCATCAGGCCCTGCAGCATCCTGCCTGCTTGCCAGAGACATTCTAGCCTCTAGTTAAGCGCCCTGTCTGGAGCCATCCATCCGTCTGAATGCACTCCCAAGGGAGAGGCATGGGGGCTAGGGGGTCAACCACACCAAGGCCCTCTGAACAGGTCAACCTGCCGGCCAACGCTGGGGTCAACATCGCCTGGCCRCACAACAGACGAGTGCGTGTCTGTGTGCGTGGCATGCAGATAATACTCATGGTGCCTGTGCTTTTCTTCAGAGTACAGCATCATGGCAGAATCCCTGGAGCGTTGTTTCAGCCGGGCGCTACTCAAACACTTCCCGTCGGAGGACGGCGACACGGACGAGGAGTTCCACGTGAGCGGCGAGGACCGTGAGAGAGATCGCAAGGAGAAAAAGCGAAGCAAAGGCAACAAACAGGCAGGGCCAGAAAGCTTGATCCGAGCCACCGAGCAGGCCTCACGCAAACGGACACATCCAGGGGGCAAGGGCAGCACCCCAGTGGAGGAGGAGGGGAATAAGCCAGCACAGCCACCCCCTCCCCGCCACTGGGCCAATGGACCCCCACACCCCCATGGCATACCTCATGGACAACCCCATCCTGGGAACCTTTACTACACAGCACAGCAGGTAGCTGGCCATGCATGTCAAAAACAATATTTCACATAGGAGAAAGTATATTTTACTGCTTTAGGAGTTGGTAATGAATGAAGAGAAAGCGTCTAGGGTTTTCCCCCCCTTTTACAGAGGAGTTAAAAGGTAGTTCTAGATGAAGACAAATGAATGCATTACATTTTAGACATGAGATGTTGAACTGTCATCCATTCTGCAGCAGCTCCAGCGCCCCACTAATCCCCACGGCCCACACATGTACGGCCAGAGGATGGACCCCGGCTACGCCTACCCTGGACAGGGACACATGCCCCGGCCTGGGGACCCCAGTGCTCACCACATGCCTCAACATTACAACATGCAGGTGAGATCAGATAAGAAAACAATCGAAGGAGGTTTCACATATTTAATTCGGAGCTATCCAATATCTGCTGTACTCACACAATGTGCTCRGACTGAACAATGTTTTGTGTGTTTCTGATCTGTCGGTTGATTTTATATTTGCTGCTATGCACATACTAATAGATGTTGTATTCCAGCCACACATGGGGGATGGACACCACGTTGGCCATAGATACCAAATGGGGCCTGATGGCCGGCCTCTTCAGCCACAGCACCACCGGCAGCAGCACCCCTACATGGGTCCCACCCATGGTCCCTCACTGGGCCCCCGTCCCGTGGCCCTCCAGTCTGGGGGCCTCTGCACCCCCATGCCCGACAGCAGCATGTACTTGTCCCGCCAGCGCACCAACGGCCACCCCCTACACCCCGGAGGGAACTGCTACCCCGGGCCTGACGTCCCACCACGACACAACTACCCAGCCTTCCATCCAGGCATGGGCATGCCTCCTAACATGTGGTCAGGGATGAACCACCAAGGCCAGGAGAGGCCCAGCGGACCTGGGAAACAAGTGCAAAATATGGCTAACCACCAGCAGCTCTCTTATAGCCACGGGGGTCCACGTCCCATGGGCCCCAAACCCTGGCCAGAGCAGCCTGGGGGCCCTGGAGGGTACCCCTCTCATCCTAATGGCCAGTACAGGATTTCCACTGGCATCACCAGCTCCCCGGGACCCATGGCCCTGCGGACCCCCATGCCTCATCAGGACTCCAGGCAGTGTCTGGCCTCCATGCTGGAGAGCCCAGAGATGATTGCCCTGCAGCAGCTGTCTGCCTCCTCCACCGGACTCCCTGCTGGCTCCTCTCACCAGGACATGGGCAACTTTCAGCAGCAGCCCCCACAGGGTGTTGGCAGCGCCCCAACTCACTCCTCGCCGTACCGCCCTCCCCCTGAAATTCAGCTGCTGCGTCCTGCCAGAGACAATGGCCCGGACAGCCAGACTGCCCATCACGCAGATTTGAAGCCCAAAGGTAGGAATGACCTAATCTGCTTTAGAGCTCTACCTCACTAACTTTATGAAAATTGACCTTTTTTAAAACATTTTAATTCAGGACTTTTCTGTCATTCAGTCTATATTTCATAAGCAAACCCCTCAACTCCCCTCAACAATGCGATAATAATAATTTTTCACAGTAAGTGACAAATTTAAATATTGACCAGTTTAATGGAGTGTCTCGTGACTTGCTTTGAGAGATAACGTGTTAATTTTATCAGTCTTTTTTATTTAGTCTAGTCATTTAGACTAAAATGGTATTAAAGATGCACTATGCAGAAATCGCTCCATTTGCTGGTTGCAAAAATTTGAATAGTTCGCCTAATTTCAGTTTGTGACAAAACAAGCAAGTATAGTGTAAAGAATCAATCAAATGTATCCATGAAGCCCTTTTTACATCAGCCGATGTCACACAGTGCTATTAGTGCTAGGTTCCAGCCTAAAACCCCAAACAGCAAGTAATGCAGATGTAGAAGCACGGTGGCTAGGAAAAACTCCCTAGAAAGGCAAGAACCTAGCAAGAAACCTAGAGAGGAACCAGGCTCTGAGGGGTGGCCAGTCCTCTTCTGGCTGTGCCGGGTTGAGATTATAACAGTACATGGCCAAGATGTTCAAACGTACGTAGATGATCAGCAGGGTATAATCATCATCAGTGGGTTTAGAGGGTGTAACAGGTCAGCACCTCGGGAGTAAATGTCAGTTGGCTTTTCATAGCCGAGCATTCAGAGTTAGAGACAAGCAGGTCAGGGTTCCATAGTCGCAGGCAGAACAGTTGAAACTGGAGCAGCAGCACGACCAGGTGGACTGGGGACAGCAAGGAGTCATCAGGCCAGGTAGTCCTGAAGCATGGTCCCAGGGCTCAGGTCCTCCGGGAGGGAAAGAATCAATGTACCATCTAAACCGCTGTGAAATATCTTTTCCATAACCAAAAATATTGTATTTTCAGCTGTTTGAAGGTAGTGTATAAAACTGAAAGTAAAAGACGCAAAACCGGAAGTTAACWGAAAGCATAAAAATAGCGCACATTGAACAGATCTACCGCTTCTTTGACTTGCTTTCAATGCGAATAACCAATCTATAACCCACATTTCTATGTGAATTTGGTCTGGTCGCCCAGAAAGTTACATATTGCAGCTTTAAGTCTGTCACATTTTTGTAATTTGAATAATGATTTAGTCGAGTTGTGAAAATAATGAAAACAGTAGGACATTTTAGTCAACTATAAATGCCCTTTCATTTTAGTCATCACATTTGTATTGCCTCATTAACCTGTAGTAAACATAAGTCACTGACTTGTATACATAGCCTTGTCTAACTAACATATTTTTTCGCATGATATTCTATTTTATGATTCTATTCCCAACAGCTAAATTAGCAGAAGAACACATTACTCTGCACCATGTTAAAAATCACACCCCTTGACAGGGCTCCAGATGAACATTTTCCCCTGGTGGCACTAACTTTTTCCGTTTTTGGCACCAACCCATGATTTGATGGCACCATATTTTCCCGCGGCATCAAACAATAGAAAATGTATTATTCAAGATATTTTTATCTGCAAACTAACCCAATGATTGTCATGAATTGTGGGTTGACAATAAGGTATTGTTATATTTTACTGTTAAAGTAGGGCTCCAGAAAGTTTATTGTTCAATAGAGATATGGCTACATCTTTACATGCACTTTATCATAGGAACATTTATTTTGGGGCTAATTCACCACATGAGGAAGTGAGAACTCAAAACACAGCTAGATCGCTAATGCTAAATATAATACCCACTGCTAGTAGTCCTGTATTAATCTAACAGTACATTTAATGTCCTAAAAAAACGAGTTGTAGCCTTCTACCCTATGCACGCGCAATGGCTATTGCGCAGTTTGCAGTTCATATCTTAAAGCCATATCAGATATCTTGGTTGTAAAATAGTTGCTATTGAGCTCAATATTAAGAGATGACAAATACAAATCATACCCACAGAAAGCTGAGAACAACAGTAGTTGCTTCCAAAGCTATGTATTTCCCCGCAATTGGATTTTGAAATGTTATACAATCGAATGCCTTTTCTTACCTAAGAGCCCATCAAGTGGCTCGCTCATCACAGCAGCAGGCCCCAGCGAAACAGACCTAGGGGCTGGGCAGACACTCTCATTACAGGAATCATGAGGATAATGCACTTTACTGTTTTAACAGACAGAAATTAGGACGTTTTACAACTTTGGAGTGAGGTGATCATGTAGACCTAATGAATGTTCAGCTCGCACTGATGCAACCAATTAAAAATGTAATTCGCACAGCCAAGTCAAAGGGTCGCAAAAGGCAACTAAATGGTAGCAGTCTGGAGCCCTTCCCCTTTACATATTGTAGCTGTATTGTAGYCCTAATCAAAGTTCTGTCTGATAGGTTGCAGCAAACTAACTAGCTAGCATTATCAATATTTTATTACCTGATTGTGTGTATATGTATGTATATATAGTATATCACAAAAGTGAGTACACCCCTCACATTTTTGTAAATATTTGAGTATATKTTTTCATGTGACAACACTGAAGAAATGACACTTTGCTACAATGTAAAGTAGTGAGTGTACAGCTTGTATAACAGTGTACATTTGCTGTCCCCTCAAAATAACTCAACACACAGACATTAATGTCTAAACCGCTGGCAACAAAAGAAAAACTAACAGGTCTGTGAGAGCCGGAATTCTTACAGGTTGGTAGGTGATCAAATACTTATGTCATGCAATAAAATGCAGATGAATTACTTAAAAATCATACAATGTGAATTTCTGGATTTTTGTTTTAGATTCCGTCTCGCACAGTTGAGGTGTACCTATGATAAAAATTACAGACCTCTATATGCTTTGCAAGTAGGAAAACCTGCAAAATCGGCTATGTATGAAATACTTCTTCTCCCCACTGTGTGTGTGTGTATTATATATATATATATATATATATATAATATATTATATATATATATAATATATATATATATTATATATATATAATATATATATATATATATATTACACTGCTAAAAAAAAAAAGGGAACACTTAAACAACACAATGTAACTCCAAGTCAATCACACTTCTGTGAAATCAAACTGTCCACTTAGGAAGCAACACTGATTGACAATAAATTTCACATGCTGTTGTGCAAATGGAATAGACAAAAGGTGGAAATTATAGGCAATTGGCAAGACACCCCAATAAAGGAGTGGTTCTGCAGGTGGTGACCACAGACCACTTCTCAGTCCTATGCTTCCTGGCTGATGTTTTGGTCACTTTTGAATGCTGGCGGTGCTTTCACTCTAGTGGTAGCATGAGACGGAGTCTACAACCCACACAAGTGGCTCAGGTATGCAGCTCATCCAGGATGGCAAATCAATGCAAGCTGTGGCAAGAAGGTTTGCTGTGTCTGTCAGCGTAGTGTCCAGAGCATGGAGGCGCTACCAGGAGACAGGCCAGTACATCAGGAGACGTGGAGGAGGCCGTAGGAGGGCAACAACCCAGCAGCAGTACCGCTACCTCCGCCTTTGGCAAGGAGGAGCACTGCCAGAGCCCTGCAAAATGACCTTCAGCAGGACACAAATGATGTGTGTCAGCATATGGTCTCACAAAGGGTCTGAGGATCTCATCTCGGTACCTCATGGCAGTCAGGCTACCTCTGGCGAGCACATGGAGGGCTGTGCGGCCCACAAAGAAATGCCACCCCACACCATGACTACCCACCGCCAACCGGTCATGCTGGAGGATGTTGCAGGCAGCAGAACGTTCTCCACGGCGTCTCCAGACTCTGTCACGTCTGTCACATGTGCTCAGTGTGAACCTGCTTTCATCTGTGAAGAGCACAGGGCGCCAGTGGCGAATTTGCCAATCTTGGTGTTCTCTGGCAAATGTCAAACGTCCTGCACGGTGTTGGGCTGTAAGCACAACCCTCACCTGTGGACGTCGGGCCCTCATACCACCCTCATGGAGTCTGTTTCTGACCGTTTGCGCAGACACATGCACATTTGTGGCCTGCTGGAGGTCATTATATACACAAACAAACTCAGCAAAAAACAGGACCCTGACTTTCAAAGATAATTCGTAAAAATCCAAATAACGGTTTAAAAACTGTTTCCCATGTTTGTTCAATGAACCATAAACAATTAACGAACATGCACCTGTGGAACGGTCGTTAAGACACTAACAGCTTACAGACGGTAGGCAATTAAGGTCACAGTTATGAAAACTTAGGCCACGAGGCCTTTGTACTGATTCTGAAAAACACCAAAAGAAAGATGCCCAGGGTCTCTGCTCATCTGCGTGAACGTGCCTTAGGCATGCTGCAAAGAGGCATGAGGACTGCAGATGTCGCCAGGGCAATAAATTGCAATGTCCGTACTGTGAGACGCCTAAGACAGCGCT
The DNA here is from genome assembly GCF_002910315.2 of Salvelinus sp. IW2-2015. Classification (NCBI taxonomy): domain Eukaryota; kingdom Metazoa; phylum Chordata; class Actinopteri; order Salmoniformes; family Salmonidae; genus Salvelinus; species Salvelinus sp. IW2-2015. Next base: position 38,163,368 of record NC_036866.1, read on the forward strand.
ACAGGACGGACAGCTGATCGTTCTCGCAGTGGCAGACCACGTGTAACAAAACCTGCACAGGATCGGTACATCCGAACATCACACTGCGGGACAGGTACAGGATGGCAACAACAACTGCCCGAGTTACACCTGGAACGCACAATCCCTCCATCAGTGCTCAGACTGTCCGCAATAGGCTGAGAGAGGCTGGACTGAGGGCTTGTAGGCCTATTGTAAGGCAGGTCCTCACCTGACATCACCGGCAACAACGTCGCACAAACCTACCGTCGCTGGACCAGACAGGATTGGCAAGAAGTGCTCTTCACTGACGAGTTGCGGTTTTGTCTCACGAGTCACTGARGAGTCACGGTTTTGTCTGTACTGGGCCGTACGCACTACCCTCTGTAGTGCCTTGCGGTCGGAGGTCTAGCAGTTGCCATACCAGGCAGTGATGCAACCAGTCGGGATGCTCTCGATGGTGCAGCTGTAAAACCTTTTGAGGATCTGAGGACCCATGCCAAATCTTTTCAGTCTCCTGAGGGGGGAATAGGTTTTGTCGTGCCCTCTTCATGACTGTCTTGGTGTGCTTGGACCGTGTTAGTTTGTTGGTGACGTGGACCCAAGGAACTTGAAGCTCTCAACCTGCTCCACTACAGCCCCATCGATGAGGTTGGGGGCGTGCTCGGTTCTCCTTTTTCCTGTAGTCCACAATCATCTCCTTTGTCTTGATCACGTTGAGGGAGAGGTTGTTGTCCTGGCACCACACCGCCAGGTCTCTGACCTACCTATAGGCTGTCTCGTCGTTGTCAGTGATCAGACCTACCTCTGTTGTTATCGGCAAACTTAATGATGGTGTTGGAGTCATGCTAGGCCGTGCAGTCATGAGTGAACAGGGAGAACAGGAGGGGATTGGGCATGCACCCCTGAGGGATCCCTGTGTTGAGAATCAGAGTGGCGGATGTGTTGTTTCCTACCCTTACCACCTGGGGCGGCCCGTCAGGAAGTCCAGGATCCAGTTGCAGAGGGAGGTGTTTAGTCCCAGGGTCCTTAGCTTATTGATGAGCTGTGAGGGCGCTATGGTGTTGGATGCTGAGCTGTACAGTCGTGGCCAAAAGTTTTGAGAATGACACAAATATACATTTTCAGTCTGCTGCCTCAGTGTCTTTAGATATTTTTGTCAGATGTTACTATGGAATACTGAAGTATAATTACAAGCATTTCCTTACTGTCAAAGGCTTTTATTGACAATTACATGAAGTTGATGCGAAGAGTTAATATTTGCAGTGTTGACACTTCTTTTTCAAGACCTCTGCAATCCGCCCTGGCATGCTGTCAATTAACTTCTGGGCCACATCCTGACTGATGACAGCCCATTCTTGCATAATCAATGCTTGGAGTTTGTCAGAATTTGTGGGTTTTTGTTTGTCCACCCGCCTCTTGAGGATTGACCACAAGTTCTCAATTGGCTTAAGGTCTGGGGAGTTTCCTGGCCAAAATATCGATGTTTTGTTCCCCGAGCCACTTAGTTATCACTTTTGCCTTATGGTAAGGTGCTCCATCATGCTGGAAAAGGCATTGTTCCTCACCAAACTGTTCTTGGATGGTTGGGAGAAGTTGCTCTCGGAGGATGTTTTGGTACCATTCTTTATTCATGGCTGTGTTCTTAGGCAAAAGTGTGAGTGAGCCACTCCCTTGGCTGAGAAGCAACCCCACACATGAATGGTCTCAGGATGCTTTACTGTTGGCATGACACAGGACTGATGGTAGCGCTTACCTTGTCTTCTCCGGACAAGCTTTTTTCCAGATGCCCCAAACATTGGGAAAGGCGATTCATCCGAGAAAATGACTTTACCCCAGTCCTCAGCAGTCCAATCCCTGTACCTTTTGCAGAATATCAGTCTGTCCCTGATGTTTTTCCTGGAGATAAGTGGCTTCTTTGCTGCCCTTCTTGACACCAGGCCATCCTCAAAGTCTTCGCCTCACTGTGTGTGCAGATGCACTCACACCTGCCTGCTGCCATTCCTGAGCAAGCTCTGTACTGGTGGTGGCCCGATTTCCGCAGCTGAYTCAACTTTAGGAGACGGTCCTGACGCTTGCTGGACTTTCTTGGGCGCCCTGAAYCCGCCTTCACAACAATTGAACCGCTCTCCTTGAAGTTCTTGATGATCTGATAAATGGTTGATTTAGGTGCAATCTTACTGGCAGCAATATCCTTGCCTGTGAAGCCCTTTTTGTGCAAAGCAATGATGACGGCACGTGTTTCCTTGCAGGTAACTATGGTTGACAGAGGAAAAACAATGATTCCAAGCACCACCCTCCTTTTGAAGCTTCCAGTTATTCAAACTCAATCAGCATGACAGAGTGATCTCCAGCCTTGTCCTCGTCAACACTCACACCTGTGTTAACGAGAGAATCACTGACATGATGTCAGCTGGTCCTTTTGTGGCAGGGCTGAAATGCAATGGATTTTTGGGGGGGAGGATTCAGTTCATTTGCATGGCAAAGAGGGACTTTGCAATTAATTGCAATTCATCTGATCACTCTTCATAACATTCTGGAGTATATGCAAATTGCCATCATACAAACTGAGGCAGCAGACTTTGTGAAAATTAATATTTGTGTCATTCTCAAAACCTTTATCCAGGTGGGAAAAGGCAGTGTGGAGTGCAATAGAGATTGCATCATCAGTGGCTCTGTTAGGGCGGTATGCATGTTTCCCTTCATTGAAGTCCCCGGCTACTAGGAGCACCGCCTCTGAGTGAGTGTTTTCCTGTTTGCTTATGGTGGAATACAGCTCATTCAGTGCGGTCTTAGTGTAATCATCAGTCTGTGATGGTATGTAGACAGCTATGAAAAATACAGAAACTCTCTAGGTAGATTGTGTGGTCTACAGTTTATCATGAGATACTCTACCTCAGGCGAGCAATAGCTCGAGACTTTCTTAGATATCGTGCACCAGCTGTTATTTACGAAAATACATAGTCCGCAGCCCCTTGTCTTACCAGACGCCGCTGTTCTATCCTGCCAATACAGCGTATAACCATGTTGATAATGTCAACGTTCAGATATTATAGTTTTGAATGTCTCGTTGGTAGGTTAATCTCATCGATTTTTTWAAATATATTTTTTRCCCCCCCTCCAAAGATTGCACTTTTGCTAGCAGAATGGAAGGAAGTGTGGGTTTATTCGATCGTCTACGTATTCTCAGAAGGCAGCCCGCCCTCTGGTCCCTTTTTTTCTCCGCTTTCTCTTCACGCAAATGATGGGGATCTGGGCCTGTTCCTGGGAAAACAGTATATCATTCACGGCAGACTCGTTAAAGGGAAAAAAGGATTCTGCCAGTCCGTTGTGAGTAATCGCAGGTCTGATGTCCTGAAGTTCTTTTCGGTCATAAGAGACCGTAGCAGCAACATTATGTACAAAATAAGTTACAAACAACGCAAAGAAAATAACAAAAAAACACAATTGGTTAGGAATACGTAAAACGTCGMCCTTGTTCTCCGGTGTCATCTTCACCGCTAATGGTGGTAACACAATGTTAAACATTGAAATTGTGTTATTACAAGTCACATTGTTCTAAAGTAATCTCATTTTCAACTGGAGTATAAAAGTCAATTAATGTGTGGCTCCATCCCTCTGGAGCAAGATGGAAAGGAAAGAGAGCAGATCCATCAGGAGTCCAGTACATCAAGAGTTTTACTCTACTAATCAATCACTACTCTTATTATTTGATAGTCAGCAATGGAGTTCATTGGTTCCTCTCTGWCCTCACCTCTGTACTGCTGCTTGCCGCTCTCTCTCTCCATGGACTTCAACTTTCTGGCCAATGTTGGCTAGCTAGCGTGCTACGTACAGGGCTCAAGACMAACCTTTTTCCATCACCGTCCCGAAGTGCAATTTGAACCGTCCCAATTGACATAATGTATAAATAAATAATAAATGTAGGTATCACACACAGAGTACCAGTCACACCTACTCATTCAAGGGTTTTTCTTTATTTTGACTATTTTCTACATTGTAGAATAATAGTGAAGACATCATCTATGACCAACATATGGAATCATGTAATAACCAAAAAAGTGTTAAACAAATCAAAATATATTTTACTTTCTTCTAAGTAGCAACCCTTTGCTAAGTAGCAACTGCTTTGCACACTTTTCACATTTCTCGTCAACAATGGGGGAGTGGTTACTTCCTACAAGTGTACATTTCTAGACATCTTTGAAAAGCAAGTCAGGTAAAGAGCTTTTTTATGTCTTAAAGGGGCAGTGTTGTATTTTGAGATGGTCTTGAATAAGCTAAGTAGCCAATAGGCAGAGCGTAGTATAATTTGTCTGATTCTCTGTAATAATGGAAAATAATCTTTATATTCCTATTCTTGTAAAGTGGTTTCTTGCATCAAACAACACATTTTCTGTCACCTCCTTGTCTGAAGGACAAGTGGATAAACAGGTTAATGTCAAGCCCTGCATGTTTTTTTCAAAAGTCTCATGGAATGTAGACCTACATTGATCACCACACATTGGCTGCTACTGTAGGCTGAATGATAGAACAGCTATTTCCATGTTAAAATATTATGGTATGCATTTTCTCCATTGTTTTTGATGGTAGGCGACTCTGGTAGGCCTACATTATGATCAAATAGACACAGTAGCCTACTTGGCCACTGTTAAAACTGTAGCTTAAAGCATGTATGGCCTCCGTGTTCATATTAAACGCGCGATGGAAGTTGCACAGAATTCAAGTTTGCACAAAGCAGACCTGAAATTTGCTCATTGCCCAAAACAATTGGAGGGAACATTGCTTGTAGGCAATGTCATGGCGACATTGGCTAGCTAAGCTCATGCATCGAAACACGTCATTGGGTCTAACAGTTGTTTCATGCCGAACTGAGCATTTGCAGGCCATCAAATCAAAGGCACTCCTTCGATATAAAGTTGTTTTTGACTATAATGAAAACATGTTAGTTTATCACTGTCTTGAGGTTGGATTAATAACATGTTAAACTACTGAAGACATTGGCTTGAATTTAGGTTGTGCCTTCAGATTTTGAGGYAATGAACAACTAAGGAAGAATTCTTAACTTTTCTCATTGACTTCTCAAACACCTAAACCCGGCTTGATCTGTTTCGCAAGCATTCCCGGACGTCTCACAATGTTGCGCTTCTGGGTTTAGAAACTGTGTGGCGTGCTGCTCTCCTCTCACTCACGTGACTCAGCTGCCTATTGCCGTGCTGTGCTCAACGTGCGCGCACAAACACGGCCCTCCCTCCCCACAACAACACTCAGCAACAGCCTGCCTGAGTCAGCAGCAGCAGGTCAAAGTGAAATTATTATATATTTTTAAATGCCATGGCGCAATTTAGAAGTAGCCCAAAAACCTGCAACCCATGACCAAAACATTTTCATCCACAACAGTTTTCAAAGTATCCCAATTTAGCCGGAAAACCGCGGACATGGCAACCCTGCCAGGCAAAGAGGTGACTCGTGAATGACCTGGGCATGAAACTTCGGCACTTTTTCAATACTAGAACATGAAAAACAGTTCGATACTAGAATTTTTGTTACTTTCAGTACTTCTGTCAAATATCTCATGTCATATACGGATTGAGAGGATAGTCTGTCTAGTAATTTGTTTTGAAATTTCAAGGGGGCAGTAGTAAGCTGGCCAGGCTGCTTGTGCACGCAGCTGACACAGGCTCCAGAAGCGAACTTTGGGAATACTTTGCTTACAGAGCAGATGGTGAGGGCAAGCCCACCGAAACAACTATGCAAGAGGTGTTATAAAGCAGTGCAAGGGAGGTTGGGTGGCAAAACGACAAACTATTTTAGACATGACATTTGCATTGTACTGCTATTCTACTAGCAACTAAATTATAACTATGAGTGACAATGCCATGAACATATATTCAGCGTGACATTCATGTGAGTACTGAGCATTATAATATGATTACAACCCAAAAGTAACGTGAAATGCACTCAACTTAGCAATGACAGCAATATATTTAGACTACTTCGCATTTGTCTGGGATTAGTAGCAGTAGCCAGCCAGCAGCCCTAGGTGGAGCATTACACCTTGGGAGTTGAAATGCACTCTGGGAATCGTAGTATGCTGTGTAAAATCCATAGTATTTCTATGGTGTGTAAACTATTGCAATATAGAAGCTTCAGAAATGAGCTTGAAGGTGTTTTTTATGTAGTTTTGGCACTAAACTATTTATTTAATATATTAAGTTATTTCGCTTTAATGAATCACAGGTCTAATGAATGTCATTTGATCTAATATTATGGCCATTTTAATTAACCCTGACGTGTAAAATTAAATGTTGAAACAGTTGAGATTTTGTGGGCCTCCCAAGTGGCGCAGCGGTCTAAGGTGTTGCAGTGCTAGAGGCGTCACTACAGACCCGGGTTCGATCCCGGGCTGGATCACAACAGGCTGTGATCGGTAGTCTCTTAGGGCGGTGCACAATTGGCCCAGCATCGTCCGGGTTAGGGGAGGGTTTGGCAGAAGGGGCTTTACTTGGCTCATTGCGCTCTAGTGACTCCTTGTGGTGGGCCGGGCACCTGCAGGCTGACCAATGTTGTTGGTTGGACAGTGTTTCCTCCGACACATTGGTGCGGCTGGCTTCTGGGTGAAGCGGGAGGGTGTTAAGAAGCGCGGTTTGGTGGGTGATGTTTTGGAAGACGCATGACTCGACCTTCGCCTCTCCCGAGCCCGTTCGGGAGTTGCAACGATGAAACAAGATTGCAATTGGCTATCATGAAAAGGGGGTAAAATGAGAAATGTTTTAATAGATATTCTGTTTATTTTAATTGGTTATCAAGATATTGTTCAATGTATAAAAAAAATATATATATATATCCCAGTGGTTATTCTGTGTTTAACTAATACCCTTTTTAAATTGTATTTTTTATTATTTTTTGCCGTGGTATCGTTTCGGTATCGAGTATCGTGATATTAAACCTGGTATCAAAGTCAAAATTCTGGTATTGTGACAACACTACCGCAGTGCAACATTGCAATGAGAAAGCCTTACAATTTCACTAATGTCATAAAAAAGCTCTCAATCTCTCCAAAAACTATTGTCCAGTCCACTTACTAGTCAGATTTTAGTCAAAGATAATTTAGTTGTTTGTTTTTTCTGGGTCTATTTAGTCTGGTCAATTGCCACTGAAAAATGTATTTCCGTTACTTTTTTCGTTGATGAAATTAGCACTGCAGCTACCCTAGCAAGATGTTTTGATATGGAAGGATGAACCCAACATTTTTCACGTACAAATGTAATCAAAGATCGTTTTTAAAATTGTGTATCAATTAATTTGACCATTTTGAGTCTTTGCCAGGAAATGTAATAGGACACGTTCTCAGTCTTGAGGCATTCATTCAGATGCTGTTGTACAAATCGATTCTTTGTTTTCACTGTAACAACCTTCCACTCACTAAATGATCTGTCTTGACAGGGTCCACGTCAGATCCCAAAACATCCAACAACCATGCAGGAGCTCGGGTAACCCCCGTCCCATCTGAACAGGAACGCACCTCGTTCCCCAGTCCCACAGAGCCTCCCAGTCGCCCCACTCGGGGCATGCAGAGCCCCTCTGTTCCAAACTGGGGCAGATCACAGGAGAGGGTTAGCGGGACCCGGGAGCAGGCTGCGTCTGGGCTGGGACTCCCACAGAGCTCAGAGACAAACGACAACCAAGAGGGGGAGAGCAGAGGACAATCTGTCAGCCAGACTCCCCCTCATCAGAACAACCCTTCCATTGTTCATCCTCCTCACCCCCAGAATGCAACTCACTCCCAGAATGCTCCACAGCATATTACCCAGAGCCCCCCCCAGCAAATCCTAGAGAATGCCACTCGCCTTAAGAACGCCCATCAACACAATACCCAGAATGCACAGCAACAAAACATCCCTCAACATATCACTCGGAATGCTCCACAGCAAGGATCCGAAAACCCCCACCAACAAAACTCTCAGAACACACCTCCACATGTGGCTCAGAATGTCCCTCAACCAATTTCCATGCATGGAATGCCACAGAACACCCCCCAGGGGGCCCAGCCTGGCCCTGGTCCACCCCAGCCAGCACCTCTCACCTCCCTGCCCCCCAGCCACCCTGTGTCCCAGTTGCCTCCCCAGCCCAGCCCAGCCGACCAGGGTGACCAGAGGCCAAGCGAGCCCACTAGCAGGAGGGACTCTGGAGGCAGTTCTGGTAACTCCAGCATGATGAAGTCTGGACCTCCAAATGGCATCTATAAACAACAGTCGTTCAGTCCCAAGGTACAACAGACACAGCCCGGTAACCAGGGGCCAAGGGGTCACAACCCAGCCATGGCTCCCCACTCCCAGGGCCAGGACAATGGAGCCATGGGTCAATATGGCATGGGCAGCCCAACACATCTGCACTATGGTCAACCTATGGGCAAACCCATGCCCCCTTCAAATCAACAGCCTTACCCGAACCAAGCTGTTTCCCAGACCATGAACCCCCACCATAACCCTGCCGGCTACCCCACCTACCACCAGCAAGGAGCTTCCTATCCATACCACATGGCCCAGCAGCAGKATCCCCAGGGCCACCCTAACATGTATCCCCAGTACCAGCAGCAACACTTCTACCCCCAGCCCCAGGGCAACAGCCGGGGAGGCTACCCCTCCGAGGAGTGGCACAGGCAGCAGCAGTACCAGCCTCGCCACCCCATGCCCTCCAACACCTACCTGCTTGCAACTAGTGCCAATGTCAATGGGTGCCTGAAGGAGGGCAGCAGCATGGGCTCCCCCCTGGGCTCTGAGGGCTCCGGGGGCAGCCTGATGTCCCCCAATCCCCTGCCCGAGGGCCCCCGTGGAGGATCTGTGGAGAAGGAGAGTAGGGAAGCCGGCAGCCCTGTGAAGCAACAGCCTGCTCGGGTGGAGGAGAGCTCAGAGCGGCCAGAGAGCCCCAAAGAGATCCTGGACCTGGACAGCCACAACGCTGCCGCACGCCGCCGGAGTGCCCAGCCCCCACCTCACGTGGGCAACTTCCTGTACGATTCCCGAGCAGTGCATACTGGGATGCAGCAGGGCGGGGCCCAGCCTCCCCACATGTCTCATGCTCCATACCCCAACCAGCCAGGTTACCCCAGTGGACACTACGCCCCCCAGAGACCCCACCCCCACCTCATGGAAGCCCTGCACCGGCCCCAGCACCTTCCCTTTCCCCCGGGGCAGACCCGCATGGCGATGTACAGACATCCCCAGGCCGGAGGCCACTTCCAGGGCATGATGGTCCAGCAGAGAGGCCTGGCGCCCGAACACTTCCTTCACCCAGGGTAAGAAAGAGCTACACTGGAGATTCTAACTGTTCATTTATGTTATTTTGCTTTGATGGCTAGGAAGAGGAGGTTACTGATATCTATTATGTAATGTTGTAGGCAGCAGATGATGTCTCCGAGTGGTCCCAGCAGTAAACAGGGAGTTTGAGCAACTCTGTGGGCGCAGGGTGAGCGATTATTCAATGGCGGAGGAGGGTGAAGGGCTATCACCAATCAATATTTCAGAATCCCAGTCATGTTTCAATGATTAATCTCCTTTTTTCATTCCTTTTCCCCACGATCCAGGTAAAGGACAAAAGCAACAAACACCTGTACACAAAGCAGTGCCTGCATATCATCCATCCATGACGATTGCCTGTGTCTCCTGTCATAAGCCTTTAAAATGTGACTGTGCTGTTGGAACCATGATGTTCTCTGCTGTGGAGCGGCTCAAAATGGAGTCTTGTCCGTTGTCTTTTCTCTGTCTGTGTCACGGAGCACCAGTAACTACTGCTCTCACTGCATCAGACAGAAGATATGCAGTGTGTGCAGACAAGGGAAACATATTTATTTGAGAATCTCTTTAGGGAATGAGTTCTTTGCCCCTCGGGGATGTCTGTCTGCTTCATGTGGAACCCTCACTGAGACATGGCCCTGTCTGCCAGTGGACTTCCAGTTCAGACTGTGTGTACAGCTGGTCCCTTCCTGCAAGAACATCTGGAGATCCTCCTCTGTCTGCAGCCTCACACTGGTTGGACAAAGCTACTGGTCATTGGGTTTTGTCTGGAGGAAGGCTCTTCCCCTGACTATAGCTCTCCTATGGACCTCCAGCCCCTTCGGTCCTATCAGAACCTCTACAGAAGAGGAAAAATGGATCCGGTGATGAGAAGAGAGGGCTGGTGTTATTGTTTCTTTGGGTTTTTTTCCCCAAACGTTTTTAAACTCAGGTGTAGAAAAGGAGGAACTTTAAGACTGTAGAGAAGCCGTCATCAGAACCCTGTCGACAGACAGGCCTTGCCGTTTCCTTTTTGTTGAATGTATGTGTGAATGATAGATATAGACCTGCAGAGAGCCTTCTCTGCTATGCACTAGGGATAGTCTACACATACTGGAGTGGCCTTGGAATTTTTACGTTGGTGCTTGTTTTATATATAGTTGAAGTCGGAGGTTTACATACACCTTAGCCAAATACATTTAAACTCAGTTTTTCACAATTCCTGACGTTTAATCCCAGTAACAATTCCCTGTCTTAGGTCAGTTAGGATCACCACTTTATTTTAAGAATGTGAAATGTCAGAATAATAGTAGAGAATGATTTATTTCTGCTTTTATTTCTTTCATCACATTCCCAGTGGGTCAGAAGTTTACATACACTCAATTAGTATTTGGTAGCATTGCCTTTTCAATTGTTTAACTTGGGTCAAACGTTTCAGGTAGCCTTCCACAAGCTTCCCACAATAAGTTGGGTAAATTTTGGCCCATTCCTCAGGTTTGTAGGCCTCCTTGCTCGCACAAGCTTTTTCAGTTCTGCTCACAAATGTTCTATAGGATTGAGGTCAGGGCTTTGTGATGGCCACTACAATACCTTGACTTAGTTGTCCTTAAGCCATTTTGCCACAACTTTGGAAGTATGCTTGGGGTCATTGTTCATTTGGAAGACCCATTTGCGACCAAGCTTTAACTTCCTGACGGATGTCTTGATGTTGCTTCAATATATCCACATACTTTTACTCCTTCATGATGCCATCTATTTTGTMAAGTGCACCAGTCCCTCCTGCAGCAATGCACCCCCACAACATGATGCTGCCACTCCCGTGCTTCACGGTTGGGATGGTGTTCTTCGGCTTGCAAGCCTCCCCCTTTTTCCTCCAAACATAATGGTCATTATGGCCAAACAGTTCTATTTTTGTTTCATCAGACCAGAGGACATTTCTCCAAAAAGTAGGATCTTTGTCCCCATGTGCAGTTGCAAACCATAGTCTGGCTTTTTTATGGCGGTTTTGGAGCAGTGGCTTCTTCCTTGCTGAGCGGCCTTTCAGGTTATGTCGCTATAGGACTCATTTTACTGTGGATATAGATACTTTTGTACCTGTTTCCTCCAGCATCTTCACATGGTCCTTTGCTGTTGTTCTGGGATTGATTTGCACTTTTCACAGTTTTATACCTGTCTCTTATACACATCTAGATGTGTATAAGAGACAGGATGGACGTGGTACCTTCAGGCATTTGGAAATTGCTCCCAAGGATGAACCAGACTTGAGGAGGTCTACAAATTATTTTCTGAGGTCTTGGCTGATTTCTTTTGATTTTCCCATGATGTCAAGCAAAGAGGCTCTGATTTTGAAGGTCGGCATTGAAATACATCCACAGGTACACCTCCAATTGACTCAAATYATGTCAATTAGCCTATTAGAAGCTTCTAAAGCCATGACATCATTTCCTGGAATTTTCCAAGCTGTTTAAAGGCACAGTKAACTTAGTGTATGTAAACTTCTGACCCACTGGAATTGTGATACAGTGAAATAGTCGGTCTGTAAACAATTGTTGGAAAAATTACTTGTGTCATGCACAAAGTAGATGTCCTAACCGACTTCCCCAAACTATAGTTTGTTAACAAGAAATTTGTGGAGTGGTTGAAAAACGAGTTTTCATGACTCCGACATAAGTGTATGTAAACTTCCGACTTCAACTCTGACTCTTCACTGTAGTTGACCTCTTGTCTCAAACTAGGGAATTATGTTGGATGGTTTTCCACACTTCCATGTGTCCTGCTGGTTGGTATACGCACTAAGTGAACATGAGTTAGAATCAACAATTGATGTATGCTAAGGTCTTTTTTTTATGTTGTCATCTTTACAGCCCATTTCTTTTAACCTGTACCATGTATTGCATTCCATACATTTGGCGAAAAATAATACCTAACACGGTAGTCCCACTGTAGCTCCTTTTTATGGTGAGTTTTAGTATTCTATTCGTAACGGTGAAGATTGTATCCACAATTGCACCCATGCATGATTATTTCTTCACGTCAGTGCTTCATCCTCCCCAATTCAATTAACCTTTTATATGTCCTCAGGGTGTACAGTTTTATACGGGTATTTTAATGAATTATTTGAAGGACAAGAAAATATGACTGGAATTGTGACAAATGAATCAACCTAATTTTATGTGAAGAAACTGATAAACCAATATTGTTTTTGCAAGATTCTGTGTTATTTTCAGTCCTCTTGTGATAGTGGGGGGTCTTGCTCACTGCCAACCTGTTTGCTTTGTTTGGGGTTAAATAAAATGTCTATTCCGTTTTGTACTAATTGGAATAGTTGAGTTTTTCGACATTCCAGTTTGTTTTTTGTTTAATATTGTTGCTCTTGTCATTGCCACTATACAGTACCAGTCAGAAGTTAGGACACCTACTCATTCAAGGGTTTTTCTTTATCCTTACTATTTTCTACATTGTAGAATAATAGTGAAGAAGACATCAAAACTATGAAATGACGCATATGGTGTCATGCAGTAACCAAAAAAAGTGTTAAATCAAAATATATGTGATATTCTTCAAAGTAAGCCACTGTTTGCCTTGACAGCTTTGCACACTCTTGGCATTCTCTCAACCAGTTTCACCTGGAATGCTTTTCCATCAGTCTTGAAGGAGTTCCCACATATGCTGAGCACTTGTTGCCTGGTTTTTCTTTCACTCTGCAGTCCAACTCATCCCAAACCATCTCAATTGAGTTGCGGTTGGGTGATTGTGGAGGCCAGGTCATCTGATGCAGCACTTCATCACTCTCCTTCTTGGTCAAATAGCCCTTACACAGCCTGGAGGTGTGTGGGGTCATTGTCCTGTTGAAAAGCAAATGATAGTCTCACTAGGAGCAAACCAGATGGGATGGTGTGTCGCTGCAGGATGCTGTGGTAACCATGCTGGTTAAGTGTGCCTTGAATTCTAAATATATAACTTACCGTGTCACCAGCAAAGCTCTCCCCCACCGTCACACCACCACTTCCATGCTTCACGGTGGGAACTAGACATGCGGAGATCATCCGTTCACCTGCTCTGCGTCTCACAAAAACACCTTGGTTGAAAACAAAAATCTCAAATTTGGACTCATCAGACTAAAGGACAGATTTCCACCATTCTAATGTCCATTGCTCGTGTTTCTTGGCCCAAGTAATATTCTTATTAGTGTCCTTTAGTAGTGGTTTCTTTGCAGCAATTTGACCATGGAGGCCTGATTTCACATGGTCTCCTCTGAACAATTGATGTTGAGATGTGTCTGTTACTTGAACTCTGTGAAGCATTTATTTGGGCTGCAATCTGAGGTGCAGTTAACTCTAATGAACTTGTCCTCTGCAGCAGAGGTAACTCTGGGTCTTCCTTTCCTGTGGCGGTCCTTATAAGAGCCAGTTTCATTATAGCGCTTGATTGTTTTTGCAACTGCACTTGAAGAAACGTTCAAAGTTCTTAATTTTCTGCATTGACTGACCTTCATGTCTTAAAGTAATGATGGACTGTTTGTCTTTGCTTATTTGAGCTGTTCTTGCCATAATATGAACTTGGGCTAACTAATGTATACCACCCCTACACAACTGATAGACTCAAATTCATTAAGAAGGAAAGAAATTCCACAAATGAACTTTTAACAAGGCACACTTGTTAATTGAAATGCATTCCAGGTGACTACCTCATGAAGCTGGTTGAGAGAATGCCAAGAGTATGCAAAGCTGTCATCAAGGCAAATGGTGGCTACTTTCAAGAATATCAAAGCATCCAGGGATGTATCACATCCGGCCATGATTGGGAGACCCATAGAGCGGTGCACAATTGGCCCAGTGTTGTCCGTGTTTGGCTGGGGTAGGCAGTCATTGTAAATAAGTCAGTTAAGAAAAAATTATCTAGTTAAATTAAATAAATAAAAWAATCAGCATCTAATAAATATATTTTGATTTGTTTAACACTTTTTTGGTTACTACATGATTCCATATGTTATTTCATAGTTTTGATGTCTACACTGTTATTCTACAATATAAAGAAAAACCCTTGAATGAGTAGGTATGTTCAAACTTTTGACTGGTACTGTACACGGCGAGTGATTTTGTCTTTGAACAATTGATCTGTGTAGATTGAAGTCTTCCCCATCTTATCATATCCATGTTGCGCCTGTGAGTCCCACAGGTATAGTGATGGCAACGAATGAATCTACCTCATAGCCAGTCCACTGGCATCAACTAAGTCCCTCCACTCACCAGAGTCAGTCCCCAGCACACAAATGGCCTAACACTACTATTGTCATGACTATTGTCTAATTTTCCCAGTGCCAAGTCATGGTACTGTCCTGATCAAAAGTGTAGCGGACCCGTCCATGACACATTTTATTGTAAGGTTATTTGTGTCATCGGGGGAGTTAAAGGGCATATGTCTGAGGTCATCAGAAAAGGGCTCTTTTAAATATGATCTTGTCTAATCAGCTGTATAGATTGCATGCCTTCCTGCCACAGAGTGAGGTGAGTAGACAACCTGAGCCGTGTGGTTCTACTGGATCTGTGTTAGGCAGCATAGAGTTGGCAGTGTAGTTCCCTCAATTATAGACACCTAATGCATTAAAAGGAAATGTGCTCAAGGAGGGATGAATATAGGAAAATACTAGAAGCWGTGAGACATTATTGATTTGTCCCAGGATACTGTATAACAGGGATCATCAACTAGATTCAGCCGCAGGCCAATTTTCTTTCTTGAGTGGATGGTCGGGGGGCCGGAACATAATTACAAATCATTTGTACACTGCAATTTGACCGTAAGAAGCCCAAAAATATATATTTCACTAAAACATCATTTCAAACCTTGCTTACATTTGTATACGATCACATGTATCTCTCTATTATGTGTYGGAATTCTTAGGAACAAGTTTTGCTCAGAAAACTTGGGGGGACAAATAAAACCACCCTGCGGGCCGCCAGTTGGAGAACCCTGCTGTTTTAAGGATGTATTGTTTTACTTGCTAGGGATTTTTAGTACTAGATGAGGTCTTCTCGGAGGTAGTGTGATCATTTGCGCTGTCCATGTATGAAGGACAGTGTAGTTGTAAATGGTCTGTGAGGTTATCATACTGTTATGCAGCTTTGTTGTCSCTGATGTGTAGTCTGCACAAGACATGGAAGTCTGTATGCCACTCACTTCACTCCACTTCTACTCTGTCATCCAGTTCGTCTGCACTAGTAAAATATCTAGATTTGATTAAATGTGAATCATATTTATTTGCTCTTAAATGTTGTACATTGTGACTTTTTTTTAATATAAATGTTATCTCTGGTTGTTTTTTGTTTTTAAGCAGTTGACATTTACCTCTGTAGTATAGCAGCATCAAAAAAGACCCTGTATGTTTCATCTGACTGACATAGATTATTTTGGAAATGGACTGAAGTATTTTCTATACTGCACATTTCTTAGAATAAATAACTTTTCCTGAATTGAAGTATGTTGCTTGTTCTCCATTTTCTTTGGTAGGGGAGGGAGAGCTGAGGCTTGGGTGATGTTACTGTAATATGCTTAGGTCTATCAAAGGACAGTTTCTTGTAAAGGAGTATCCTATTGAATAGGCCTACTGGTATGGCAGATAAGTAGGTGTAAGGCTTCTGAATTGATTATTTAAATAATGCAAGACTGTTTATGCCTTGATGAATTGGGGAAAAAACTAAGACCTGGCTTCTGCATTGATGTTTCTGTCTTGAAATGTTCGTCAGTGTCCTCGTTTTAGTACACTTTTATAATCAATGTTAAATCCAATAATAAAATGGGATACTCTTAGCCATGGTCAGAATTCCAGCGTTGTATTCAGGTACAGTAACTGTGGATCCATATGTGCAAGGCATGGACTTATGGACCTGCAACCTTATAACTGTCAAAAAATCAATACACAATATTTTTCACTTTTTTTCCAGAGCTTTTTTTTTCTTTTTTCGTGTAGGACCAGGCTTGTGCCTTGATGGATATTTGTCCTGATGAAGTACTTCATGGTGAAGTATTCATTGAGGGTCCTCAATCTCCTCTCCAGTATACCTATACATACTTGTACTTGTGGGAGCTCAGCCAGGTGCTGTAGTACATGGGCTGAGCAGCYTAGTAGGGTAGCCACAGCAATAGGTGGGCTGGCAGTGGTCGCCCAGGTGTGTCATCTGCTAATAGATCTCTGGTTTCTTCACCGGCATGCCATTTGACCATGTGCCCAGGGTCTCAAMCTTCAGAAGGGTCTCTGGGTTGAGCTTTTCTTGAAGGCTGCGCCAGTGTCCTGGTTGCCAGGGCAGGTAGTGGCCGCACTTCACCATCTCACAGATTTCTGTAGTCAGGTCCTTTGCAAAGAGTCTCAGGAGACAGCCAGTCACTGCCAAACATAATGAAATAAAATAAATGTTTCTCGTGTTCATGGTCACTATACCTGCTTGGCACACCATAAAGTAGCCTAGTTGAGAGACTATGACCAACTGAATATTGGAAAATGGTGCACAGAAATACATTTAGTAGGCTAATAGAAAGCAGTGACCCTGCTATTTTAAGTGGCCATCAAAACTGCTTTCAAAAGTGTTTTCCCWCAACTGTTAAGAAATGTGCAGTCGCTGGGCATGGATGTTTCTCCCTCTGGCACTTGCAAATTTTAAAGCGCCCTTGGGGGAATATTTRTTGCATAGAGTTCGACAAGCTGACCAATTGAATAGGTAAACCATTCTGATTTTGCTGTTGGTTACTCGTGTTGTTGGCTGAGGAAAATTAAATATGCACAACAATTTTCATTAGATATTGCAAAATTTGCTTAACCAAAGGTACCGGACTCAGCTCTGCACCTGGCTCTTACTGGCTGCTGGTCTCAGAGCATTTCGTATTATTCTGTACATAAATCTGAGACACTCCGTTTAGTATGATGTGTTACGTTTCGTATGGTATGCATCATCCATTTCGTATGATATTTTATGAATAATGTCACATTTCCAAAACATGTTATGTTATAAATTCCAATTTGTTGTGGCTAAAGTTAGCTAGGTAACTAACGTTAGCTAGGTTAGAGGACTGGTTAGCTAAAGGGTTAAGGTTAGGGGAAGGGTTAGCTAACATGCAAAGTAGTTAAAGTTGCTAATCAGCTAAAATGCTAATGTCTGTAACGCAACACCCCAACCAACCACCATCCTTTCGTTTTTTGCCTTAAGTGACCTTCTGTCTTATGTTACATTTGGTATGGTAACATATCATATTTACGTTTACTATGCTACGTCTAGTCTGATGCCAGGCTGCTCATTTGGAGTATAGCTGCAGGATCTCAGCCCCAGACCAATTTTTACCCCTGGTAGCATAAGTAACAGCACACGAGAAATTACAGTCTGTAGTTTGTGAGTGACATGAAGGTCTTGGTTCCAAAAGTGTCAGGAAGGCCTATTGTATTGGCATGGTCTGTTTGTGGTGCTCTATCTGACCTTTTATAATGATTTCTCTTGCTTTATTAAGTCAATCAGGTTTGTGAAGGTGTCACAAATTAATTATTCAGTTTGCTAAAATGCAGTTATCTTTTTTCAGTATAACCATATAAATACATGTTCCTACACTAAATAACAACCTTTGAAATGAAGGTTAATTAGGTTCACATCATTTCTGATTCTTTGTATCACTGACAGTCCGTTAAAATAACTGAAAAAATGGCATCTATTGAAATGCAAACAGACAAAACAAGAGGACATCTGCGACACAAAGCATTAATCTATTGTGGCACTGCATGTTGTCTTCTCTCATCAGCTTCATCCACTTGACATGTGAATCAACCCCCCTCAACGAGCGAGACCGGGTGACRCGCTGTTTTGGGAAGTGAGTAGGAGGTAGTGGTACACTTGTAGGCTACAGAACCGAAAACAGCTAGTTGTTATCATTGAGCAATATAGGAGCACCAATTCATCCCTTCACTTTCACGGACAGGTTTCTTAATAAGTGTTGAGAAACATTGTCTAATAATAATTGAGGCAATGTTCAACAACATGTTATATGTATCCATCTGTTCAGTGTGAACGCGATCTCTGTTACATTGTTACACGTTTGAATTGTTGTTAAATACATCATTGTTACGTTGGTAGTTACATTGAAATCGCCAACGTGTCAAACCYTCGCGTAGCACAGCCTGGTCTCATTGCAGTCGTAGCCCTTAACTTTAAACTGAACAACATGTATWTGCGACCGGCTGAAGCATGGGGGGGTCAAGCTCAACAACTCAACTCTGTTACATGAAATAAAGAGAGAACTATTACTTATCAAAACGATTTTTTATTGCAAAAATGTATGCAATTTCAAAATMTCATGCATGCCATGTGGTCTCCTGTTCTTCACCATATGAGCAGCAGTGGCCATTTTAAGGTGAAAAACTCAACCCCATCTCACTCACCCCCATTACTTTTTGATCAATAACAGGGTTGTGAGACTGTGACAGGTTTGAGTTTGTCACTATATGTGAAGTTARCCAATTATTCAAATTCATTGTTATTGTTCATCTTCATTCTTATACATGCATATGTTGGCTGTAATGTCCATGTTAAAGGTCAAATTTTGGGCCAAAACACCAAAATAACAGCTTTAAGCTATAACTGATCATACCAGGGTTTTTAATGCTTAACCGATGAATAACAAATTATTACAAATGTTGAATACGATATTTGGCTACTGAAGTGCAATTTCTTACCGATCTCTACAGCTTCCATCCAAAAACAAATCATGTGAAATGACGTTAACACATACTGGAGGAGTTACTGGGTAGCTACAGCGGCTAGCTTAGCTAACAAGCTAACTATGTTGGTTGCGGCGTGAATGATGAGAATGAAGCATCGATGAGCCACCAAAGGGACAACCCATTTCTGTTTGAAAATTGAGAAAGAGGCGGAGTTGGACCATTTTTGTGCCCAAAGTCGACCTTTAAGAATATATACTGTAGTCCACAGGCCTATTTGAGTGAAGTCACTGGAGAATCCACTTGTATATAGGCCTATTGAGTGAAGTCACTGGCGAATCCACTTGTATATAGGCCTATTGAGTGAAGTCACTGGAGAATATAGGATATATAGGCCTATAGGATATACTGTAGGCCTATAGGATATACATTACGCACAATAGAAAAACATAAGCCCACAGATGTAGCTAGCTATATGCTCTCTCGGCTAAATAAATTAAACTTGCTACAGTAGGTTAATCTTTTTGATTGTGAACTGTATTACTGTATTATATTAATTGTGCACACCGACCAAACCATGATAAAGCAGGGAGAGAACATTCTGGTMCTGCACATGCGGCCTACAAAGTTAGAGTATAGGCTAGATTGTATTTCATACAGTTGAAATCGGAAGTTTACATACACCTTAGCCAAATACATTTAAACTCGGTTTTTCACAATTCCTGACATTTTATCCTAGTAACAATTCCTTGTCTTAGGTCAGTTAGGATCACCACTTTATTTTAAGAATGTGAAATGTCAGAATAATAGTAGAGAGAATGATTTATTTCAGCATTTCTTTCTTTCATCACATTCCCAGTGGGTCAGAAGTACACTCAATTAGTATTTGGTAGCATTGCCTTTAAATTGTTTAACTTGGGTCAAATGTTTTGAGTAGCCTTCCACAAGCTTCCCACAATAAAGTTGGGTGAATTTTGGCCCATTCCTCCTGACAGAGCTGGTGTAATGGAGTCAGGTTTGTAGGCCTCCTTGCTCGCACATGCTTTTTCAGTTCTGCACACAAATTTTCTATAGGATTGAGGTCAGGGCTTTGTGATGGCCACTACAATACCTTGACTTTGTTGTCCTTAAGCCATTTTGCCACAACTTTGGAAGTATGCTTGGGGTCATTGTCCATTTGGAAGACCCATTTGCGACCAAGCTTTAACTTCCTGACTGATGTCTTGAGATGTTGCTTCAATATATCCACATACTTTTCCTGCCTCATGATGCCATCTATTTTGTGAAGTGCACCAGTCCTCCTGCCAAAGCACCCCCAACATGATGCTGCACCCCCATGCTTCACGGTTGGGATGGTGTTCTTTGGCTAGCAAGCCCCCTTTTTCCTCCAAACATAACGATGGTCATTATGGCCAAACAGTTCTATTTTTGTTTCATCAGACCAGGACATTTCGCAAAAAAGTACTATCTTTGTCTCCATGTGCAGTTGCAAACCGTAGTCTGGCTTTTTTATGGCGGTTTTTGAGCAGTGGCTTCTTCCTTGCTGAGCGGCCTTTCAGGCTATGTTGATATAGGACTTTACTGTGGATTAGATACTTTTGTTACCCAGTTGTCCTGCAGCATCTTCACAAGGTCCTTTGCTGTTGTTCTGGGATTGATTTACACTTTTCGCACCAAAGTACGTTCATCTCTAGGAGACAGAACGTGTCTCCTTCCTGAGCGGTATGACGGCTGCGTGGTCCCATGGTGTTTATACTTGCGTACTATTGTTTGTACAGATGAACGTGGTACCTTCAGGTGTTTGGAAATTGCTCCCAAGGATGAACCAGACTTGTGGAGGTCTACAATTTTTTGCTGAGGTCTTGGCTGATTTCTTTTGATTTTCCCATGATGTCAAGTAAAGAGGCACTGAGTTTGAAGGTCGGCCTTGAAATACATCCACAGGTACACCTCCAAATGACTCAAATGATGTCAATTAGCCTATCAGAACCTTTTAAAGCCATAATTTTCTGGAATTTTCCAAGCTGTTTAAAGGCACAGTCAACTTGGTGTATGTAAACTTCTGACCCACTGGAATTGTGATACACTGAATTAWAAGTGAAATAATCTGTCTTTAAACAATTGTCGTAAAAATTACTTGTCATACACAAGTAGATGTCCTAACCAACTTGCCAAACTATAGTTTGTTAATGTGTGGAATGGTTGAAAAACAAGTTTTAATGACTCCAACCTAGGTGTATGTAAACTTCCGACATCAACTGTATACAGTATATAACCATAAAATGAGGACAATATAAACTAAGCAAAAAAATAAACGTCCCTTTTCAGGACCCTGTCTTTCAAAGATAATACTGAAAAATCCAAATAACTTCACAGATCTTCATTGTAAAGTGTTTAAACACTGTTTCCATGCTTGTTCAATGAACCATAAACAATTAATGAACATGCACCWGTGGAACGGTCATTAAGACACTAACAGCTTACAGACGGTAGGCAATTAAGGTCACAGTTATGAAAACTTAGGCCACTAAAGAGGCCTTTTTACTGACTCTGAAAACACCAAAAGAAGGATGCCCAGGGTCCTTGCTCATCTGCGTGAACATGCCTTAGGCATGCTGCAAGAAGGCATGAGGACTGCAGATGTGGCCAGGGCAATAAATTGCAATGTCTGTACTGTGAGACGCCTAAGACAGTGCTACAGGGAAACAGGACGGACAGCTGATCGTCCTTGCAGTGGCAGACCACGTGTAACAAAACCTGCACAGGATCGGTACATCTGAACATCCCACCTGCGGGACAGGTACAGGATGGCAGCAACAACTGCCTGAGTTACACCAGGAACGCACAATCCCTCCATCAGTGCTCAGACTGTCCGCAATAGGCTGAGAGAGATTGGACTGAGGGCTTGTAGGCCTATTGTAAGGCAGGTCCTCACCAGACATTACCGGCAACAACGTCGCCTATGGCCACAAACCCACCGTCGCTGGACCAGACAGGATTGGCAAAAAGTGCTCTTCACTGACGAGTTGCAATTTTCTCTCACCAGGGGGGATGGTAGGATTCGGGTTTATCGTCAAAGGAATGAGCGTTACACCGAGGCCCGTACTCTGGAGCGGGATTGATTTGGAGGTGGAGGGTCCATCATGGTCTGGGGCGGTGTGCCACAGCATCATCGGACTGAGCTTGTTGTCATTGCAGGCAATCTCAACGCTGTGCCTTACAGCTCATCCTGACATGACCCTCCAGCATGACCATGCCACCAGCCATACTGCTCGTTCTGTGCGTGATTTCCTGCAAGATAGGAATGTCAGTGTTCTGCCATGGCCAGCGAAGAGCCCGCATCTCAATCCCATTGAGCGCGTCTGGGACCTGTTGGATCGGAGGGTGAGGGCTAAGGCCATTCCCCCCAGAAATGTCCGGGAACTTGCAGGTGCCTTGCTTGGTGGAAGAGTGGGGTAACATCTCACAGCAAGAACTGGCAAATCTGGAGCAGTCCATGAGGAGGAGATGCACTGCAGTACTTAATGTAGCTGGTGGCCACACCAGATACTGACTGTTACTTTTGATTTTGACCCCCCCCCCCTTTGTTCAGGGACACATTATTCAATTTCTGTTAGTCATATGTCTGTGGAACTTCTTCAGTTTATGTCTCAGTTGTTGAATGTTGCTATGTTCATACAAATATTTACACATGTTAAGTTTGCTGAAAATAATCACAGTTGACAGTGAAAGGACGTGAGTTTACAAATGTTGAAGTCCATAACGTACCGTGTTGGTGGAATGACCTATTTATAAAATGTATATTTTGGTTTAACACATTGATCATAACCTAAACAAACAAAAGTATTAGGCATAAGCCATCAACCGTATTCACAAGTCAACAACACAAGGTCTGTGAATCACAAAGTGGTTTGTTGACAACCAACAGCTGGTGATGGTGCTGCTGTCTTTGACCACATCCACCACCAGGGCGCACTAGACTACTAACAGACAATGCCTGAAATTGGCTACAATTACGCTCAAAACTATATTAAATGAATTAATTGAGCATGTATGTATCAAATTCAGATGTAAATGCAACCTTTGTAGCCTCTGAGGTCCTGCAGACCCTCTACTCTAAATATTAAATATTATTCCTAGGAAGCTTTGATGGGAAATGGGAACTAGACCTGAGTAAGCTATTGGTTGAGACTTTTTGTTTGTTTCAAGAGGAACTAAATGTTCTGAGGAAGTAAGCATAAGAAAGGAATAATGTGGATGTTCTGAATGTTCTGCAAAGCAGTAAGCTTACACTAAACCACAGCCACTGGGCGCAGACATCAATTTAATGTCTATTCTATGTTGGTTCAATGTAATTTCATTAATATTATGTGAAAACAACATTGATTCAACCAGTGTGTGCCCAGTGGACAAGCTCTGTTGATCTTGTTTTTGGCACTAGATTACCTTCACCATATTTTTCTTTCTCRTTTTAGCTTTTTTTATTCAGTGTTGACCAACATTGATTAGCCACACCTTCAGCATGCTGTGCTGGCCAGAGAGCCACCAAGTGTCTGTGTTGTCAGTCTTGCTGTGCTGGTGCAGCCCTGACCCTGGGCTCAGAGTCTCTGATGCAGCAGGAGGCCTCCCAGACAGGGGGCAGGCTGCTGCTTACATGGGAACTACTGTGACTGAGTGCACAGCTGCACAAAGGAGCAGGAGATGGAGAGCTCAGACTTCCCTCCTGCCTTCAAGGCAAAGCCCTCATCCAGTGCAGCCCCATCTACAGCCTACCGCAGAGGATGCCCAAGGTACACCTGATCTCAAATGGACCCCCACCCCATCCTCTTTGCATTTGTGAGGATCTGAGAGGATAGGTGTAAGCAATAAGGGAACACAAAATAAAGAAAACACTTGAGTAAATGAAGGATACAAAGTTTATTGAAAGCAGGTGCTTCCACACGTGTGGTTCCTGAGTTATTAAGCAATTAACATTCCTTCATGCTTAGGGTCATGTATAAAAATGCTGGGCAGGCCATTATTTTGGCTAGCATGGCTATGCCCCCATAAGATGATGATAACCCCATCTACAGGGCAAGAGTGGTCACTGAATGGTTTGAGGAGCATGAAAACGATGTCACCAGATTTGAAATCAATTGGACACTTATGGGAGATTCTGGAGCGGCGCCTGAGACAGCGTTTTCCATCAACAAAACACAAAATTATGGAATTTCTTGTGGAAGAATGGTGTCGCATCCCTCCAATAGAGTTCTAGACACTTGTAAAATCTATGCCAAGGTGCAATGAAGCTGTTCTGGCTTGTGGTGGCCCAACGCCCTATTAAGACACTATGTTGGTGTTTCCTTTATTTTGGCAGTTACCTGTATATAATGTACTTCATTGTAAGCCACACAGGTTACGATTACCTCTTATCTGTTTTAGGGGAAGCTCTTCATGTCCATGACTTCTCCATGGTGGGAGTGGAGTGGCTGGTGAGGAATGTGACGTACCGGCCACACCATGTGCTTTACATAGGACCAGTCAGTCCGGTTCCTCTACTGCTCTTGGCAACCAAATCCAATACCTCAGTGCTCCTCTTGTATGCTGCTGGAGCAGTGGCAATTTTAGCATTTACATCTTGGTGGGGCAAACTAATAAAAAATGTTTTAGATGCATGCCAGCAAAGCCACAACACTAAACAATACATTAATTACATTAATAAGTGACAAACGGTGCCCACAAACTATATTTTTTATTTTATTTGACTAGGCAAGTCAGTTAAGAACAAATTCTTATTTACAATGACGGCCTACCAAAAGGCCTCCAGCAGGGACAGGGGCTGGGATTAAAAATACAAATAAATTAAATAAGAGACACAACACTACATAAAGAGAGACCTAAAACGACAACACAGCATGGTAGCAACACAACGTGGCAGCAGCACATCATGGTACAAACATTATTTGGCACAGACAACAGCACAAAGGGCAAGAAGGTAGAGACAATAATACATGACGCAAAGCAGCCACAACTGACAGTAAGAGTGTCCATGATTTGAGTCTTTGAATGAAGAGATTGAGATAAAACTGTCCAGTTTGAGTGTTTGTTGCAGCTCGTTCCAGACGTTAGCTGCAGTGAACTGAAAAGACGAGCGACCCAGAGATGTGTGTGCTTTGGTGACCTTTAACAGAATGTGACTGGCAAAACGGGTGTTTTGGGTATGTGGAGGATGTGGAGGATGAGGGATGCAGTAGATATCTCAGATAGGGGGGAAGTGAGGCCTAAGAGGGTTTTATATATAAGCATCAACCAGTGGGTCTTGCGACGGGTATACAGAGGCCGGATTACAGAAGAGTATAGAGTGCAGTGATGTGATGTGTCCTATAAGGAGCAGTGGGTGGCAAATCTGATGGCCGAATGGTAAAGAACACCTAGCCGCTCGACAGCACCCTTACCTGCCGATCTATAAATTATGTCTCCGTAATCTAGCATGGGTAGGATGGTCATCTGAATCAGGGTTAGTTTGGCAACTGGTGTGAAAGAGTAGCGATTACAATAGAGGAAACCAAGTCAAGATTTAACTTTAGCCTGCAGCTTTGATATGTGCTGAGAGAAAGACAGTGTACTGTCTATCCATACTCCCAAGTACTTGTATGAGGTGACTACCTCAAGCTTTAAACCCTCAGAGGTAGTACTCACACCTGTGGGGAGAGGGGCATCCTTACCAAATCGCATGACCTTTGTTGTGGAGGTGTTCAGAACAAGGTTAAGGGAATAGAAAGCCTACCTACATAAAGCTGTCCCAACAGCAGAGCTTTATTTTCAGCACCATGGAGTGACTCCTTACCACTGCTACACCTGGTCATCAGCAGAGCCTTGTCTGGCAGCAAAACAGTTCATTCAGCCTCATTTACTGCCTTATAAAAAACACAGCTGATATGGCTGACTTGCTTAAACAAATGTGATTTCTACTGGCAATTGAGATGTACAAACTATGGCATAAGGAGACCACGAGCAGATGAGGCAATCCATAATTTTGATTAACACATTGAGAGAACTAGGACAGACATAGTCAATATAACTATTTGTTCAGCACTTTTGAAATGTACAGCGACAGAATTCAGAACATGGGCCGTTCTTAGAGTATTCTCCTTGTACACCAAGTCAGAACCGTAGGATAAATAAAGGGGGCATATAAGCAGACAATGAAAACAATATTAGATTAGATATTACAATATTAGATGATTAAATGTCTCTAAAACAGGCTATGGGCTACATGTGCACAACCAAGTCAGAACAGTAGGCTAAGTTAGTTACACCAGCTCTGTCAGGAGGAATGGGCCAAAATTCTCCCAACTTATTGTGGGAAGCTTGTGGAAGGCTACCCGAAACGTTTGACCCAAGTTAAACAATTTAAAGGCAATGCTACCAAATACTAATTGAGTGTATGTAAACTTCTGACCCACTGGGAATGTGATGAAATAAATAAAATATGAAATAAATCATTCTCTCTCCTATTATTCTGACATTTCACATTCTTAAAATAAAGTGGTGATCCTAACTGACCTAAGACGGGGAATTGTTACTAGGATTAAATGACAGGAATTGTGAAAAACTGAGATTAAATGTATTTGGCTAAGGTGTATGTAAACTTCCGACTTCAACTGTATTAACGGTACCATATTTTAGGGTGAGGCACATGGGCTACTAACAGCCTACTACACAACATACACTTAGTATTACTTAGCTACAGTGTACATATCTCCCTGGCATATTACATCATTTATGCAGCAGCATACAAGACATTTTTGGACACACCTTGTTGTGCTGTGCTCACTTGAACAGGAAGGTGGTGCGGCGCTCCTTGTGGGCAAATTTTGTCATCAGAGTCTGGCATTCTCTGGTTTTATGGTGCGTTCAAGACAACTGGGAACTCTGAAAAAAACAAGGTTGAATCATGATGTCAGTGATCTTCAGGTCAGAGCTCTAGAAAGAGCATTCCCGACTTGGAATTCCGAGTTGGTTGACTGTTCAAAACATATTTTCCCATTCGGAGCTATGTTTTTATCGAGTTCCCAGTTGTCTTGAACTCACTGAAGTCTGAGTTTTCCCAGTTCCGAGTTTCCAGTTGTTTTGAACGCCGCAGAAGTCATGCTGGATTGACAGCATGAATGTTTGTCCTTTTAAGCTTGGAAAAGAGAATCTTAAACCCAGACTTGGACCACACATGCACTCCACTGAATAGCAGGCTAGTGATTGCTTTGCAATGCTTGCAGTTAGCCCCTGATTCCTTCCAAACCACTCATTGTTGAATTTGGGATTTTCAACTTGTTGTGTAATGTTTATGTCCAACGGCCGATGAGCACCGATACATTAGATCTATAATTTTTCTTCATATGACAATGATTGAAAAGGATTTGCCAGTAGATTGTCAATGTGATTCATGATGATGACTGCTTGTCTAGCTTGCTAGCTATGATTTTTAAAGTATGATGTTGACATGATCACTCCAATCAAAGCTATGGTAGATATAATGTGATTTTATTTGTGGCCAATGACCTTGAGCCTTCTTGGATGGGCACTTCTAATGTAACTCTATGGCAGCACCCAAGGGGCTTGAATTTTCAAGCTCTCCCTGTAGATTTTGCGGTGACGTAGTGTCCCCATGAGTGACAGAACACTGAGCCAATCACGGCGCAACTAGAGAACATTACCAACCCCTACGCTCCGTATTTGCCGCTGGCTGCCCCACCACCACAGAAAGCACTGAAGTAGGTTGTAACACCTATATTTTGGAGCTGCCTTACTCAAGAAAGCAAAAAAGAGACCATGTTTGTATTTTTTATTTAACTAGGCAAGTCAGTTAAGAACAAGTTCTTATTTTACAATGACGGCCTACTCCGGCCAAACCCTCCCCTAACCCAGGAAGACGCTGGGCCAATTGTGCGCTGCCCTATGGGACTCCCGATCACAGCCGGTTGTGATACAGCCCGGGATCGAACCAGGGTCTGTAGTGATGCCTCTAGCACTGAGATGCAGTGCTTTAGACCGCTCCAACACTCGGGAGTGGATTGTGTATGTGTGCCAGTCAGTTGGTGAATGGGCAAGACAAAACATTTAAGTGCCTTTGAACGGGGTATGGTAGTAGGTGCCAGACGCACTGGTTTGAGTGTGTCAAGAACTACAACGCTCATAGCTGGCGGTGCTGAATTATCTGCACTACAGACAGCTATATTGGTCAACCAATACAGGACTAGTAAAGGCCCAGTGCACAATTATAATTTATTTCTATTTTTTTTTTTATTCCGATTTATTTCTATTTTTTTGTAATGTTTTGGGGGGTACTGCCTCACTCTCAGCACCCTTACTTCCCATGGCTATGGCAACGCTGCTAAGTTTTTCACGCTCATCAGTTTCCCGTGTGTATCAAGAATGGTCCACCAGAAACTCAATATTAATGTTTTGTACATTCAGTGTATAGGTCATTAAATGCCATTACATACTTTTGCATATATAGTGTATGTGGACACCCCTTAACATTTGTGGATTCGGCTATTTCAGCCACACCCATTGTTGACAGATGTATAAAATCGAGCACACAGCCATGCAATCTCCATAGACAGACATTGGCCTTACTGAAGATCTCAGTGACTTTCAACGTGGCACCGTCATAGGCTGCCACCTTTCCAACAAGCCAGTTAGTCAAATTTCTGACCTTCTAGATTTGCCCCGGTCAACTGTAAGTGCTGTTATTGTGAAGTGGAAACGTCTATGAGCAACAATGGCTCAGCCTCAAAGTGGTAGGCCACACAAGCTCACAGAACAGGACCGCCTAGTCCTGAAGCGCGCAACGTGTTGCATCACTCACTATCGAGTTCCAAACTGCCTCTGGAAATACGTTCTCTGGAGTGATGAAGCACGCTTCACCATCTGGCAGTCCGACGGATGAATCTGGGTTTGGCGGATGCCAGGAGAACGCTACCTGCCCGAATGCATTGTGCCAACTGTAAAGTTTGGTGGAGGATGAATAATGTGTTCATGGTTTAGGCTTGACATTTTAGACAATTCTGTGCTTTTAACTTTGTGGCAACAGTTTGGGGAAGGCCCTTTCCTGTTTCAGCATGACAATGCCCCCGTGCACAAAGCCAGGTCCATACAGAAATGGTTTGTCGAGATCGGTGTGGAAGAACTTGACTGGCCTGGACAGAGCCCTGATGTCAACCCCATCAAACAGCTTTGGGATGAATTGGAACGCCGACTGCGAGCCAGGCCTAATCGCCCAACATCAGTGCCTGACCTCACTAATGCTCTTGCGCCTGAATGGAAGAAAGTCCCCATAGCAATGTTCCAACATTTAGTGGAAAGCCTTCCCAGAAGAGTGGAGGCTGTTATAGCAGCAAAGGGGGACCAACTCCACATTAATGCCAATGATTTTGGAATGAGATGTTCAACGAGCAGGTGTCCACATACTTTGGTCAAGTAGTGTATTTTATGTCATTTATATGTCATGGTCATACTATGTCTACTCACACAAGCATCTCCCTGGGGGAATACATACACAATTGATTTTGTATTTGACCCACATATTTCCTATTTCATGGACTCTTCATTTAATCTGGTCCTCCACTGAAGATCCAGAGACTGCATACCCCAGCCAAGACGTCATTTGGAAGAGGTTTGAGCAGGCCTTCATTATGTCTTGGGGACTAGTCACCTACGCTACTGTATTCAAGGACTTACTATAAGGGCCTGAGCTGAGGTCATTGGTTCCAGATGTAGACAATACACACACACACACACACACACACAGAAATGCATGTATATTGTTCAAGCCATGTTATATGACTTTAGTTGTGACTGATTAAGTTGTTAGAATCATTCCAAACACAGAATAGATTGAGTTGACCAACCATTTTCAAGTTTTGACCCAACTGTATTGTCACATAAAATACACTGTGTAATTCTTACATGTTTATTACTGATGCACAGACATACAAGCTGGATGGGAGCACACATGACAGTGCATGGGACCTCAAGACCTATCAGGACGAGACCAGGCAGTTTGTGCCAGAACACCCAGACTTCCTGGGAGCTCGGGTCCTCTTCACTGGGCACAGGTGACTATGTAGGTACATCCTTTAATCACAAGACTCCTCAAAATTGTCTAATCTCTTTTAGGGGAAAAAAACATGATTTATATGGACTTCATTTATTAATTACTTTCATTACTAGGTTTATTACTAAATAGGTATAGGTTGTGCAGGGTGTTGTTGACGTGTCTGATGTTTTCTTCTGGTATTTGGTGGAAGACCACTCTGGTACTTCAAGGAGGCTTTGTCTCTGCCAGGCGAGAGAAGAGTCCACCATCCCTACTTCCATGCAGGAGAAACTGGTGAGCACATGAACCCTTACACCACATCTGAAGTGTTCGTATTAAGTCTAAACTCATGTAATAAGTCTGTCACAGTATAAGCCAATTGATCCCTTGTAGTATTTTGTGTTGAGAATGAAGTTTGTACAGCACAGATAAGTGATTACTATCATCTACATTGATGACATTGATTGACCTCACTGTCATTCGCAGATGAAGACGGCATTGATATGGATGGGAGCCTACTGGATGCTCTACTGTTCAACGCGTCTTGCACCGGCCACAGCTTTTCCCTGCTGCGCCACCCAGTGGCCAAGGAGTTCTCTAGGAAGAGAGGGGTGGTGTTAAAGGTGTTGGAAGGCCCAAAGGGTTTCCCAAACTCTCAAGGAACTGGCTATGAACTCCATCAGGTGAGGCCAAGCATCGTACAAGATTGGTGGAATATCCTGGACTTGCTTAGTTACCTGCAACCGCTTATGTCATGGTATGATAGAGTAAGAATTCTGACTTTAAATGTTTTCTGTCTATGTTCCAGGTATAGCTCTGTCTCCACAGRTGAAGGACAAAGCCTTGACCTTGTGGCAGAGAAAATGGGAAACATTTGTCTCAGAGAACTCACGATGGAGACCTGCTTGGGGAGAGGCCTGGGGCAGAGGAGTGTTCATTTGGACGCTGACTGTGACAGTGGCATCACCTCAGACCTTGAGCCTGTTGCTTGTGCCCCATAAGTGTTATCATATGAAGGGAAGGATATTTTCCATGGTGTTCCCAAATGACAAATGGACACAATTAGGACAAGGGAAAMGATGCAGTTGTTATTTAAACATTATTTCATATGAATACGGAGCTCCAGACAGTTTGGCAAATTAAGTTTGAGAAGAAAAAGAACGAGCTCATATCGCCCTCCAGTGGATTTGGTTAGTATAACACTCCTGTAAAAAAAACAATCAGCAGACCACACTGCTGTCAGTTCCCACAAAATGGAGGCCCCTGACAAGAGTTGACAGGAGTGAAATTCACTAGTCAGATAGTCATGAAAGGACGCTGTTTGTCAAATGCCTTTGTATGAAAACAATTATTTTTCTTCTGTTGCGGAAGATTGTATTTGCATTTTAATTGCAAATTCAGGGAGGCTCTATATGGTAATAGTGGCATAAGGTGGACTGTGTGAAAATGCTTACACTGTATGAACTGACCAGCTAGTCTTTGATTTATTTAATTGTGTTGGAGGCCGATAATGTATTTAAGAAAGCAAACATGATTTTGTTATGGGATTGATTTGATTGATTGATTGATTTGATTGATTTTGATTTGATTGGATTTAATGGAGAACATGGTCATTTTATTTCTTTTTCAGATTTAGTCTGGAAATAAGCTACATTTCATTCATTATACCTATTTTAACAAGGTATACACGTTATGACAAACTAATGTAGGCAGCCTTAAGCATGGACACACAATTCTCTATGAAGATTTTTGATTTGAAGTAGTGAAAACGTTTTGAGTAAATTGAAGGAAAACATCAAAGATTAGTACTATTATAATTTTTTTGCTGTGTTACAAATCATTTATTATGCCCATTCAATTTATTTCCATAGACAATAAATGTATCTCTCCAATAGTGCACGACCCTGTAATCCTTTATCGACTGCTGGTGTTGAACTGGGAGAAGTAACTGTCATCTGGGATGTTAGTGTACACATTATCCAAGTACTTTTTCCTGAAAAGAGAAGAAAAATGCATTTGGAATTT
Organism: Salvelinus sp. IW2-2015; assembly: GCF_002910315.2. Taxonomy (NCBI): domain Eukaryota; kingdom Metazoa; phylum Chordata; class Actinopteri; order Salmoniformes; family Salmonidae; genus Salvelinus; species Salvelinus sp. IW2-2015. The sequence goes on from NC_036866.1 coordinate 38,195,436, forward strand.
GATAGTGTATGTCATCTATTGTTGGGCAGGTCAGCACGTTGTTGTTGATTTGTTCCGTCCATTAACTGTGCTAATCCTGTTGGTGACAGTTTCTTCTGCCCAATTTAATTCACAATTCAAAATAAAATGACTGACATCAAGCATGTGAATGATACTGTACATTAATGGACTGAAAACAACAAACAGATCAAAATGTGTACAGGTGTGTCCATGTGTCTAAACCTAATCCATGTGGAAAGCTTCTTACTGCTCACGGTGGGCCTCAGACAGCTGTGCGTTGGCGTTATCCAGGGTGCGACGGAGCTGCTTGTTGATGCAGGCCTGCCGTCTCTCCAGTAGTAAGGCGGTGCGAGCTGAGGTCACACAGAACCGATCATGGCGGAGCTCCTCCTTCTGCTGCTCAGCCTGCACAACCAAACATGAAGAGAGAGTTTCATTCCATTCGATGCTTCTCGATGAGAAAAAATAAGAATTGGAATTTAATTTTCATTCCTGAATTGAACTGGAATTGACCCAAAACCTGGTCTGCATTCATGGTTGTTGCTATCCACCCCATTTCCTCTTTTAGAACTGTTTAATTGTCAAATATCTTTGACTGCTCAACGCAGACATCCCAAAACAGGCAAAAGAGACAGACAGACCGATGTGGCAGATGTACACTCTTCTCCTCTATCCGTTGCTGATGGCAGTCGATGACGTGCTGCAGCTGCTCGTTTGTGAGGCCCTTGCAACTGTCAGGCCTGAGGTGGGGTAGACCCAGCACACTGATGCCCTGCTCCCGGCTCTTACTCAGCAGCACCCCCTGAAGCTGGTTTAGGATGTCTGTCCTGTTGTCCTCCTCCTGCTGCCACTTTTCCAACTGCTTCTCTGTATTCTCTGCTGCCTACAAACAGAGACAATGTCACACAGTAAACATATTTTGACAGAAGGATGTCCTATTCCACTACATACAAAGAACAGGAATGACCACCACACCTGGTTAGAAAAGGCTACTGTACTACCAATACTAATAACGCACCTTTGCCAGTTTGACAACCACACCTGGTTAAGCATCAGGTAAAGTATAATGACTCACCTTTGCCAGATTGAAATCCTTTGTAGCCAGGGCTGCGGCTCTCTTCCTCGATCTTCTGGAGCTGGAGAGCTTGGATGTCCAGGTCCACTCTGTCCTGGTCATACTGCTGCTCTGCAATGGTGAGGCAGAGAGTGTTTGAGATGAGGCAGTGTGAATGTATGAGAGTCGAGCGACAGGCCAGTTTGTGTTGAGTTGTTTCCTACCTTCCAGTCTCTGCTGGTGTCGTGCTGTGGCCAGCTCATGTTGCTGCTGGACGGACCACTCTCTGAGCTGCTCCTGCTGCTTCTTCAGCCTCCCCTGGCTGTCTGGGTCCTCACCCACAAGCCCCGGCAGCATCTGGATCCCGTCCTGATTCATAACTTTGTCCGGGTTGCTTAAGTCATACTCTCGTCGGCTCCACCGCGGCTGGAAGTCCTCTATGGCTCCCTGCAGCAGACGCTCATCCTTGAGTTGGCGTTGTTTAAGTAGAGAGGCAGCCTTGTCGTAGAGGGCATGCATTCGACAGACATAGCCTATGACACTAGCTACTAAACAGAATTCCATTGAATCTCATGAATAGAAGCTTATAGAGCTCTATTATAGGCCTATCAATCATCACATTGAATTGAAACACCTTAGTCCTTTGTGTTTTTGCCAGATATAAAAACGTCCGCCCATACTGTATTTTATTGCACTTGCCATATGCTTTTAGTGACTCTTGGCTTTTCTTTCTTTCATTCACTTGGGATTCAAGAGCCACTTTATCTATCTGTCAGTAAGAGAAAATTGTGACAAAATGGCTTTACAACTYACATGAATGGACAGATGTCACAGCCGGTTACAAAGTTGCTAGCAAAGTTGTAATAATTTACCCCAATTGTTCTAACTTTAGCATTGAAAATCCTATCTTGACGTTGCGCCTCTCCAAACTATCCGCAGCAATGCGGTCCGAAAGTAATTCTATATTGTACATTTTCTATCTTGTAATGAGGTTTTCCCGTACTGTCTCGCTGCAGTTAGAATCAAAGAACGATGGGCCGAATGCACTCCGCCAACATATTCGTTGCTAGGATACCTGGCTTCCGGATACTTTCAGGTCTTCTGGGTCTCAGACTAGTATTCTGCCAGCGACACAAATGACGTCACCTTTGTATGGTAATGAAATCAAATGTTTTATTTGTCACATGCACCAAATACAACAGGTGTAGACCTTACAGTGAAATGCTTACTTACAAGCCCTTAACCAACAATGCAGTTTTAATAAGAATACCAACAAAAAAAGTAACATAAATGAAAGAGCAGCAGTAAAATAACAATAGCGAGGCTATATACAAGGGGTACCGGCAAAGAGTCAATGTGCAGGGGCAGCGGTTCGTCGACGTAATATGTAGGTAGAGTTATTAAAGTGACTATGCATAGATAAGCGTAGCAACAGTAAAAAAAGGGGGGGGGGGGGCTAGACTTGATGCTCTGGTATAGCTTGCCATGAGGTACTTGAAATACTCAGTAGGGTTTCTACTAAGCAAATATGTTTAGTTTGAGGGGCCGGCCTGCTGCTGGCTTTTCACTCCGCCCCCAATGCAATATTTTTMGGGAACTGGGTCTATGCACACTCACTGCACTCTTCCCACACACATACTACACTGACACTCCAATACACACACACACACACATGCTGCTGCTACTGTTTATAAATTCTGATTGCCTTGTCACTGTTACCCCTACCTACATGTACATACTGTATTACCTCGTACCCCTGCACATTGGCTTGGCACTGTACTCCTTGTATTGTCTTACTATTACTTTTTAACTCTGCATTCTTTGGAAAGGGRTCATAAGTAAGCATTTCACGGTTAAGTCTACACCTGTTCTATTTGGCGCATGTGACCATTTTGTTTATTTGATTACATTGTAATAGACTGTACATGGGATATATTTAGCTTGAAGAGAACTTTTCAACACCTCTCAGCTAAAGTGGGGTGACTTTTTTGCTACACAATGAAAGTCATTTTCATGGATCCATGGAATCCATTAAAGACTAAAAACAGTCARGACAAAATAGTTTGACTCATTTATTTATGTACAGAATATTTGTATAGGAGGATCAGCCTGTGGCTATAGTGGTGGTGCTGGGCTGATAGACAAGCTACTCAATAGTTAACTGTCTTGGCTGGCTTGGTATCGGCCAGCTCAGCCTCCAGGAAGCGGAAGCGGCGGTGGCGACGCAGGACCTCAATGGCCTTCTGCTCTACGGAGGCAGGGACGATGCCCAGGTCCTCCAAGCCAGGAAGCCCTGGATACTTCATATCTGTGGTGTGGAACTAGAACAAACACATTCATGTCATCACACAAATCCATCATAAGACAGTGTAAAATAAGCTTTACAAGGCTGTTCATGTTGCTTTTTCTTACCCGATCTACTTTGTCAGGAGTTGTCCAAGGCTCGAATGGGTTCATTGCAAAGAAACTTGCAACAAGACTGAAATCAGAGACAAAGGTAAGACATTTTTATCACAGTATCTGAAAGGATTGCATTTAACCAAACCAACCAAGCTTCCTTGCCACCTCAACTAACAGCTTGGCACACAACTTTATCAGACAGCCTATACAGTACATTTTCTTCTGAAACTAATTGAGGTTACCATGCAGAATCAGCAGTGGGTGCATACTCACTGATAGAGAGGGCGTGGGAGTGGGTAGGGCACAAAGGGCCTGTGTGCCACAGCATATACATACTCCACCAGATCATGAAGGAGATAACGGTTAGGTCTGTGTGATGGAAAAACAAATCTAACCAAATGGCTGAGAAACAGGTTGGTTGCTACGGACCTTTTAAAAATAATGTACTGCATGTGTGAGAATGAAATTGCCATTGCACAATCTATTTTATTTTAGATTCAAGAGAAGTCCCATATCCTGGATGAGAACAAGATACAAACCAATGGCACACAAAAAGCAACTCATCAATGAGATGATCAATCGTTTATGACTAGGTTTACCTTATATTCATTGATAATGAACAGTTTCTAGTCAACGGATTGAATGTTACTTCATTCTCTGAACTGATTAATGCAATTGACACATCCCTAACAAAACAGACAAAAGTCAAGCCCATAACAAGTCCTTACCCGACTAGTGCATATGTCTTTCCATTAGCATCAGGGTCTTTGATGGCGTTGATGATAGCCTTTGCCACATCCACCACCTGAGAAGAGCAGAAGCAGAGTGAGTCTGTTGAGTACACAGGGCTGACATCATGAGGACAGACACACTCACATGAACAGGCTGCTTCACGGTCTTCTTTCCCATGGAGATAAGAGGCACAGCACTCCCAAACCAACGCATGTCTGTGCAATGGGGGGGGACAAATTCAAAACAATGACTGAGAACTCATCCTGTTTTAAARGATAATAGCATTGCATCAAGACCAATTGGAACTGTTAGATCACCTTAACTTCTTATGGCTGCAGGGGCAGTATTGAGTAGCTTGGATGAAAGGTGCCCATAGTAAACTGCCTGCTCCTCAGTCCCAGTTGCTAATATATGCATATTATTATTCGTATTGGATAGAAACCACTCTGAAGTTTCTAAAACTGTTTGAATGATGTCTGAGTATAACAGAACTCATATGACAGGCAAAAACCTGAGATAAAATCCAAACAGGAAGTGGGAATTCTGAGGCTGGTCGATTTTCAACCAAGATCCTATTGAATTCACAGTGAGATATGGATGAGTTTGCACTTTCTACGGCTTCCACTAGATGTCAACAGTCTGGAGAACCTTGTCTGATGCCTCTACTGTGAAGTGGGGCCGAAGGAGACAGGAATTAGTCAGGTCTATCATGACCTGACCATGAGCGTTCACATGAGAGGGAGCTKTGTTCCATCGCWCATCTGAAGTCAATGTAATTCTCCGGTTGGAACGTTATTCAAGATTTATGTTAAACATTCTAAAGATTGATTCAATACATTGTTTGACATGTTTCTACTGACTGTTACGGAACTTTTGGACATTTCGCCTGCTTTTAGTGAACGCGCTTCCTGACGTTGGATTTGTTTACCAAACACGCTAACAAAAATAGCTATTTGGACATAAATGATGGACATTACCGAACAAAACAAACATTTCTTGTGGGAGTCCTGGGAGTGCATTCCGACGAAGATCAGCAAATGTAACTGAAGATTTATAATGCTTTTTATGAGTTTTATTGACTGCACAATTTGGCGGGTAACTGTATGGCTTGCTTGTGGCTGAACGCTGTTCAGATTATTGAATATTGTGTTTTGCCGTAAAGCTTTTTGAAATCTGACACAGCGGTTGCATTAAGAACAAGTGTATCTTTAATTTTATGTAAAACATGTATCTTTCATCAAAGTTTATGATGAGTATTTATGTTATTTGACGTGGCTCTCTGCAATTTCTCCGGATATTTTGAAGGCATTTCTGAACATGGCGCCAATGTAAACTGAGGTTTTTGGATATAAATATGAACTTTACCGAACAAAACATATGTATTGTGTAACATGAAGTCCTATGAGTGTCATCTGATGAAGATCATCAAAGGTTAGTGATTCATTTTATCTCTTTCTGCTTTTTGTGACTCCTGTCTTTGGCTGGAAAAATGACTGTTTGTCTGTGATTTTGCGGTGACCTAACAATCGTTTGTGGTGCTTTCGCTGAAAAGCCTATTTGAAATTGGCCACTTTGGTGGGATTAACAACAAGATTACCTTTGAAATGGTATAAAATACATGTATGTTTGAGGAATTGTAATTATGAGATTTCTGTTGTTTGAATTTAGCGCCCTGCACTTTCACTGGCTGTTGTCATATCACCCCGTTAACGGGATTGCAGCCATAAAAAGTTAACAAATCTTTATTTTGGCCACACTGCAAATTCAAGTGTTCAACCATGCAACAAACAGCTCCATCCACAGTTGTCATTCCTATACAGTCAACGAAGGCTGTGTAATTATGCTAACATGATCCCACAAATATTGACACTGTCTGCTTAGCATTCTGACAAGTCACAAATAAAAGATCATTTCACTTTTGAACAGTTTTTACACTGAAATTAACTCTATGCTCTGCTAACTCACTGGCAAAATGGTTGAAGAATCTGTCTTCCCTTCCAAACATCTCAGAGGGCTTCATGATGATGGCATCAGGGAATTCTTCTCTCACAGCCATCTCACCTACTGCCTGCAAGGTAACATCACACATGACTTCATCATGACATATTAAACCAAATGTCAAGCTTTACCGATTTTCACCCATCTGAATATTCAGAATTGTTACGCATATCAGGCAAATAAATCAATATTTGAACCTAAAATGAAATATGTTCAAATGACACTGAAAGAGTTCAACCGTGCCCTGCATTGGCCAGTACCTTGTTCCTAAGGTATTTGGAGGGGCTGCGGATGTCAGCGTTGAGGTGAGATACGTGGATCAGCTTTGTGATGCCTGCCTCCCTGGTGGCCTTGGCAATCTGCTGAGGGATGCTCACATAGGTGTCCTCAAAGGGATAGTTCCTTTATARACAGAAAGAGGAAGAACAGAACACTGAGTACAGCCAAGTACATCAAACATTTTCCAGAAAGCTGTAAAATAAGTGTACCCAATGGTGGAAGCACTGTTGAGGTCCTTTGCTCCACTAAGGAGTAAGTCAAGCCTCACTGGTGTAGTTAAAAGTAGGGAGATTCATATATTGATGGAGTGATGGAGKAACTCTTTATAAGAATGTTAACCACCAGTGGGTTCTTTTTAGATACAATGTATTTCTCAAAAATATTTTCTGTGTTTAGTCAGTTGGGCCATACTTCGTCTCCCACTCTCGTCCCACCAAGTTGATAACCACATTGGAGTGCGCCAAGGCTTCTCTGATAGAATCCTTGTTCCTGGCATCCCACTCCTGAAATAAAGTAAGATGGAGGGGAACATATGAGGCGTGGCATAACTTGGCATGAGAAAAAAACAACACTTAGCTAACAAATGACGAGATGAAGGGACTTCAAAATGAAATGGTTTGAGATGTCACACCTGATAAATAGTATTTCTCTCACCATAAAGATGATCTGGCCGAGATCCCCCATGGGCCTGAGGTACATGAGGTCATACTGGTCACATCGGTGAGGAATCACAATCTGAGAACCCATACGACCTGCAAAACCGCTAGACAGGTCAACAAACACATAACTGCTCCATAGGAAACCCTTGTATGGAGTCACTACAGTGTATCCAAAAAGGATTAGCACATTACCAAACAAATGAAGGCATCCCTCACAATCACATAGAAACATAAGACATAAGTAAAAGAAGACCAAGGAGCTGCTATGTCATTTGAAAGGTTATCATGTGAAGCCTTTGGGACAGATGATGGTGAAACTTACCCAGGCGGTTGACAACATATCTGCCCAGGAAGCCGGTGGCTCCGAAGACTGTGGCTGCTACCCCACTGGAGGAGGAGCGCCCCCCTTTCCCTCTGGGGATGACAGCATGGTGGACCTTCCTCTGCTGGACTGTCAAAGGGATGGCTGACAGCACCACAGGGGAGCAGGAGCCTGCAGGGGGAGCAGTGCAGAGGACGCTGTAGTCAAATTGCCCAAATCAGAAATTGTCAACCAACCAAAAACATAGGCCTAGTTAGCGATGTTGCATGAGATCACAAACAGATCTTAAATTACATTTTTTAGCCCTTTTTTTCCTCCCCAAATTTGTCATATCCAATTGGTAGTTAGTCTTAGTAGAAAGAGGAGGAAGGGAAMCACTACTAAGGTACACAATAGTATATTTGGTATACAGAAGGTGCTCTTTGGTAAAAGGGGTAAATTGGTAATCAAAAAGAAAGGAGGACCAAGGCACTCTTAATTATAATTATATGAAGAGTGCCTTGGTCCTCCATTCTTTTTGGTAGTTAGTCTTGTCCCATCGCTGCAACTCCCCTACTGACTCGGAAGAGGCGAAGGTCGAGAGCCATGCGTTCTCCGAAACACGACCCTGCCAAGCCGCGCTGCTTCTTGACACACTGCTTGCTTAAGCCGGAAGCCAGCCGCACCAATGTGTCAGAGGAAACACCGTCCAGCTGGCGACTGAAGTCAGCTTGCCCGCCATAAGGAGTCGTTAGAGCACGATGAGACGAGCCGCCCAAACCCTCCCCTAACCTGGACGATGCTGGGCTGTGACACAGCCTGGGATTGAACCAGGATTTGTAGCCTCAAGCACTGCGATGTAGTGCCTTAGACCGCTGCGCTTCTCAGGAGGCCACAAACAGATATTTTAACTACTTTTGGGACACAACATCAGGAGTCTGTATTTGTTGGATTCCCTGAGTTGTGAATCCTTCTGGTGGGTGGCGACAGAAAACAACCCTACCAGAATATAGCCGGCTACACCCCCCCCCCCKAAAAAAAATCCTGTCAACAAAGGCATATGTATAATCTATAGGAACTCTACTTACCAGATGTAAAGTGAAATGTGACCCTCGCTATCAAATAAAAGTCTGAATCCAACTTTTGTCCAAAATGCACCATATTCCTGCTATGTAGACAGTGGTAGATTTTGTGGTAGGAAGTCTTGCGTGAAATGCGTGGTTTAATGGCATCCCGCTGTCTAACTCAACAGGAATATGATACACAACTCAGGGAGCCCAACCAATAGACAGACTCCCGATGTTGTGTCCCAAAGCTACTTTTAACTAACCTTAGTATTGGTCACTGGGATACAACGAAGGTCCACTAAATAGGTACCACAGTAAACAGCAGACATAACCTGGCATGCATATTGACAACCACGGTCTGTCTAGACGAACTAGCTAGGTAACGTTAGCTAGTTGGCTAACTAAATGGGGAAATTGGGAGATAACTAGCTAACTGTTTGGCCGTGGAGTTAATCCAGTGAAAGTGATACAAATAACTTTATAAATTGGTCATGACTGCCAAAATGGATATACAGGACTGTCAGGAGCATAGCTTTTTATTGGTTTACATATGACATGGTGCTAGAAACCAGATCGCTACGTAGTTAGTCGTATTCGTCGGCAAGAGTTAGCTAGCTAACCGGCTCCTGTTAGTTACCTAGCTAACGTTAGCTCGCTATCTTAGCTAGGTCATAGCACAAACAGGGTCACAGATGGTTGCAACGTTGCTTAAAAACAATTATGTGTTCAGGATAAACATTATTGTTCCCACTTTCTCGCAACAGTGCAGCTATCAGTGCATTTCTATAATATAAAATTGCATGTTTTGGTGTTACTCACTAGAAAACCTGGGAAGGACACTCGCAGGACGGCTAACGAGCACAGCAGCCGCCATGTTTCTTGCTACGGTATGACAGACCGGTCAAAAGCAAATCAACCGAAAAATTCWATTCTGCGTTTTTCGTGGAGGTAATAGATTTCTGCATGTAGGTATGTATCTTGTTTGTATAGGTACCTTGTTTTATGTTTGTTTGAACATTGTATAATTAACGTGTTGACAATGTAAATGTCGGTAATTTGCTATAATGTAATCACTGTTTTGAAACGTTACCAGCCAGCCAGGGGCTGAAGATGGAAATTATCATAGTGATTCTATTAAATTACTAGTATTCCAATTCATAATGCTATGGAAATTAGCCTGTCGTCAAATATGGTGTAATATTAATAAATTCTATAAAAAAAGATTGATCATCAGGTATTCTTACTGATCTTATAATATATTTTTGCTCTTGCAGTGCATTGTTCTTCTGTGTTATTAAGGTGACCAAACCGGTGTGATGATGATATAACTTGATCCGGTGGAATCGATACGAGCGCTCCGTAAGCCACGCCCCAGTGGGCAGAGCTAGGCACGTTCAAATCAAATCAAATCAAATTGTATTGGTCACATATACGTGTTTAGCAGATGTTATTGCGGATGTAGCGAAATGCTTGTGCTTCTATTTCCGACAGTGCAGCAATATCTAACAAGTATTATCTAAAAATTCCACAGCAAATACCTAATACACACAAATCTAAGTCTAAGGATTGGTACACGTTTTAATATGATGAAAAGCCTCTCATTTTACAGTGGGCCCGCCATGGTTCTGTGTAGCCTAGTTTTGCTAATATATTTGAGACCAGTGTATTGCAGTTAAATTCGTCTTTGATTTAATAAGTCAAATATATTTTGACTAGTAAACAGGGAAACAACAACGAGTCTCCGGGCATCGCTTACTAGGCTACCTAAATTATTGGGATCATCTGGTTACCACAAGTCTTACAATACATTGAGCCCGTTGACAAAACAGACCATGGAACGCCTTTTCCCAATAAAGTCCGCGGTGCGTCTGTGTAAATTATGCGATTATAATGGAGACAGTTTTATAGCAGTAAATGGCATCTATTAATTTACTCATATAGTATTTCTAAGTAGAAGCCATATGAGCCAGGGAAACTAATTGTTCTCACTTTATGATAGAACATTCAGATTTGTCTGTCTGACTGTTGGGGTTCTTTACCGGAATTATTGGAAGTTTCTTGTGATCACGACAAAACTACCTACATTTGCTCAAATAGAGATATAATTTAATTGTGTTTCAATGAAACGATGGGCCTGGATGAGCATATAACATTCCGCCACAGTGTGGCGCTGTTTATCGCATTTATCTGGATTATCTTGTGACCAGAACAAAGCGATTTATTTGACTCAACTATAGACTGAAATAAATGGTGTTTCTTAATGAAAAAATAATAATAAACAGGACATTTAATGATACCTGAATTGACTCAGAAAAYTAACATAAGAAGGCTTACAGTATCACAGCTAGGTCAAACAGGTGTGCCTGAGGCTCTTGGACTGCTACTAGCCTGTTGTTTCCTACATTGGTTCTTTCTCCCCCTCAAGTCACTGACCCCACACAGACAGAAACTTGCATTCCATTACTTACCATGACGTCTTTATGAAAAGCCATCTTTCCAGCTGACCAGGGCTCAGGTCAAATGTCGCGCATTATAGAGGGGAAAGTTATAGGGAATAGGGTGCCCTTTGGGACCCATAGCCTGTTGTATTTATTATGAATCAACATTAGCTGCTGACAACAATTAAAACGTTACATTTCATATTTCTGTATTTTGAAAGTTACATATCTTGATGGCTAACAATCAAAACATTCTGGGACTATGTCAACAATAGACTAATGAAACAAATACCAAAATATAGTTTTGGGGTGGAATTTTCCTTTAAGTATGTGCGCTCAGGCCACTACTCTACAACACAAAATCCATGTGTATGTGTATGTGTATGTGTATGTGCGTCTGTGTATGTGTGTGTCACTGCACAGTCTCCGCTGTTCCATAAGGTCTATTTTTATCTGACTTACTGCTTGCATGACTTACTTGATGTTGAATAGAGTTCCATGTTGCAGTAGTGTAAAGTACTTAAGTAAAAATACTTTAAATCAAATCAAACTTTATTTGTCACAAGTACCGAATACAACAAGTGTAGACCTTACCGTGAAATGCTTACTTACATACAAGCCCTTAACCAACAGTGCAGTTCAAGAAGAAAAAAAAATAACACAATAACATAACAATAACGAGGCTATATACAGGGGGTACCGGTACAGAGTCAGTGTGCGGGGGTACAGGTTAGAGGTAATGTGTACCTGTAGGTAGGGGTGAAGTGACTATGCATAGATAATAAACAGTGAGTAGCAGCAGTGTAAAAGCTAATTTHYMMGMSSGMGGGGGGGGGTCAATGTAAATAGTCCGGGTGGCCATTTGATTAATTGTTCTTCAGTCTTATGGCTTGGGGGTAGAAACTGTTAAGGAGCCTTTTGGTCCTAGACTTGGCGCTCTTGTACCGCTTGCCGTGCGGTAGCAGAGAAAACAGTCTATAACTTGGATGACTGGAGTCTCTGACAATTTGATTTGCTTGCCACTGATACGGCCTATTATATAGGTCCTGGATGGCAGGAAGCTTGGCCCATTGATGTACTGGTCCGTACGCACAACCGTCTGTAGTGTCTTACAGTCAGATGCCGAGCAGTTGCCATGCCAGGTGGTGATGCAACCGGTCAGGATGCTCTCGATGGTGCAACTGTAGAACTTTTTGAGGATCTGGGGACCCATGCCAAATCTTTTCAGTCTCCTGAGGGGGAAAAGGTTTTGTTGTGCCCTCTTCACAACTGTCTTGGTCTGTTTGGACCATGATAGATCGTTGGTGATGTGGACACCAAGGAACTTGAAACTCTCGACCCGCTCCACTACAGCCCCGTTGATGTWAATGGGGGCCTGTTCGGCTCGCCTTTTCCTGTAGTCCACGATCAGCTCCTTTGTCTTGCTCACATTGAGGGAAACGTTGTTGTCCTGGCACCACATTGCCAGTTATCTGACCTCCTCCCTATAGGCTGTCTCATGGGTGTCACATTCATGACACCCAGGTTAAAATACCAAAACCAACTGGGAACTATATTCATTTGGGGAGGTCAAAACACATATGAACATAATTTTCATAGACGTTTAGCTAGCATGCTGCTGTTAGCTAATTTATCCTGGGAGATAAACATTGGGTTATTTTACCTGAAATAGATATGGTCTTTTTTTTTCTGGATCTTTGAAGGATTTTGACCTATTTTGATTAAAACCAAATTGTGTGTTCTCTACTCCGACAATTAATCCATATATAAAAGGGGAAACCTAGATAGTTTTTAGTTTTCTTTGATTATTCTCGCCTCGTTCGTTCTTCTTCTGTTGATTTTATATGGAGGTTGGCAACCAACTTTAAAGTGTTTGGCGGATCCCATCCACCTTTTAAGGGAAATACACCGCCATCTATTGTACTGGAGTGTGATGCCAGTCATTGCCTACCTACATTAAATTCTCTTCATTAGCCTCAGCAGGTGTCATCCTGAAGGGACCCACACACAATCTCAGGGCCCTTGACTGTATCCTATCTAGCGTTTTGGCTGTCAATCCATATACAAAGCCACCCATAATCCAAAGACAACCTGATCAATGCCTGATACATACACAACAGTGTTTGTCTATCTGACCTCCAATCATATCCTGCCACTGCCCTCATGGGGTTCAGCACCTTCCTACACTTAATATACTCAACATGTCTCTTATCTAACCACATACCAAAATACTTAAACRCAGACACCCTACCTATATCCTGGCTGTATATTTGCTGCCTAACATCTTTAACCTTCCTCCTAGAAAACACCATAAAGCAGGACTTGGCCACAGACATCCTAAACCCCCATGTTAGAGGCCAATCTTCCACAACTCCCACAGCTTCTTGCATCTTCCTCATCACATATTTTACATTCCCACCACTCTTCCATACAGCCCCATCATCAGCATACAAGACCACACCCACTCCCTGTTCCACCTTAAAAATGTCATCTATCATCAGGGTGAACAACACTGGACTAACCACACTTCCCTGAGGAGTACCAGTGTCAACTTCAAACCACATTGACAATTCTGACCCCATCCTCACCCGCATGACCTGATCGAACAGGAAGTCCATGATACAGTTATACAGACATCCCCCAATGCCTAATGTACTCAACTTGACCAACAACCCTTCCCTCCATATGGTATCGTAAGCTTTCTCAATGTCAAAACTTGTTCATCTTTCAATCACCCACGTGGGTATATGCTCGTAAATAACCAATGAGTAGATGGGAGAGGCGGGACTTGCAGCTAGTCAATTATATAAAATAGAACAAGTTCTGGTGCCTGGCTACGCAGATGCTCGTTGATGCGCGTGAGCAGTTTGGACAAAATGATTGAACATGTACACTGAACAGAAATATAAATGCATAATGCAACAATTACAGTTACAGTTCATATAAGGAAATCAGTCAATTGAATTAAATTCATTAGGCCCTAATATATGGATTTCACATGACTGGGAATACAGATATGCATCTGTTGGTCACAGATACCTTAAAAGAAATAGGCCTCACAATGGGCCTCAGGTACTCGTCACGGTATTTCTGTGCATTCAAATTACCATCGCTAAAATGCAATTGTGTTCTTTGTCCGTAGTTTATGCCTGCCTATACCATAACCCTACCGCCACCATGGGGAGCTCTGTTCACAACGTTGACATCAGCAAACCGCTCGCCCACACGACGCCATACATGTGATCTGCAGTTGTGAGGCCGGTTGGACATACTGCCTTATTCTCTAAAACGAAGTTGGAGGTGGTTTATGGTAGTGAAATTAACATAAAATTACCTGTCAACAGTTCTGGTGGACATTCCTGCAGTCAGCATGCCAATTGCATGCTCCCTCAAAACTTGAGACAGCTGTGGCATTGTTTTGTGTGACAAAACTGCACATTTAGAGTGGCCTTTTATTGTTCCCAGCACAAGGTGCACCTGTGTAATGATCATGCTGTTTGATCAGCTTCTTGATATGCCACGCCTGTCAGGTGGATGGATTCAAAGGAGAAATACTCACTAACAGGGATGTAAACACATTTATGCACAACATTTGAGAGAAATAAGCTTTTTATGCGTATAGAACATTTCTGTGATCTTTTATTTCAGCTCATGAAACATGGGACTGTGACATTTAGTCACACAAATAAAGATTGACGAGTAACAGGATTGAACAAGAATATGAGTGGAAAGTGAGTAATTTCATGTTATGTTTATATTTTTGTTCAGTGTATGTGTACATTTATTTTGCAACGCTCGCGCACGAGGCACGGACGCTTTGGTCAGCAATTACGCTGTTATTTCTCTGCAAGTAAACTAGCATATGATTATATGTAATGGAATGGGTTTACATGGCATAGTCTTCTAATTATACAAGACCTGCAGTTTGGTTGTTATTTGTGTGTGAATAATTAAGATCAAAGACTGAGACATACAAGTTGAAGCAACTATTTAATTTCACAATAAAAATGACTCACTTTCCACTTATATTCTTGTTCAATCCTGTTACTCTTCAATCTTTATTTGTGTGACTAAGTGTCACAGTCAATTCATTTAGTTGTATATACTATTGAGATACAGACAGATTATGGTGACTCTCCCTGTATGCTTGTGTAGCTAGTTCATTTATCAGATGCAAGTGAAATGACAGCATACATTTCACAAAACACTGTACTCTGGCCTTACAGCTACAAAGACATTATGTCACCAATACAAAGATGTTTAATATGTTCTATTCTTTGCCATTACATTGACTTATAGAAATTGCCATGGGATAACACACAATGATGCTACTCCCTAGCTGAATATTTCCTGGCAAGCAATATCAATAATTACATAATTCTCATCTGATTACTTTTACATGGAGAATCTTAGTCTTTTATCCCAGGTACATACAGAGGTAACCTGGTCCCCAGGCTCGAATTGCTGGCATCTCAACAGAGAGAGCAGCCGGCTGGTGGGCGAGATAAATACAGAGGTAAAGTGCAAGGATTCTAATACTGCAAGGCACAAACTATTAATAGGATTGTCTCTGTCTAATAGTAAAAACAATTCCAAACACAAACATAATCGAGTACAAAATGTTTTTTTTTTCATACATAGATAATACAAGTAAAACCTTGTCTACACTTTACAATAACCTGTAACATACTCCATACATTCTTTTCTGCATTACATACATCAACCATCACAGCAGGTATGTACAGGGAAAACAAGCCATTACAAACATACCCTCTATGTCTGGATAAATGTACATAAACAATCCTCATAATCATCCGCATAATAACCATGATAATAATGTAATATCGTGCCAATCTTATTATTCAATCTAATAAAGACGCCAGTCATAAAGGTTTGAATAGCACACTTTTTCTTCCAGGGCACAACTGAGCTGAAAGATCAGTAGTGACAAAAATGTCTCAGCCTGTATTGCACACGCTCCATCAGAAACGAAGAGCCATTTTGTTGAATGTAAAACCATTTAAAGGAAGATCTGTTTTTTTMTTTTTTTGTTTAAGCCATGCAAAATATTGCGCAACACAGAGYCTTTGGTTTGGAATATCTACACAAAAAGTACAGTAGTAAAAGATGAACCTAAAATAGAAATAATACATTGTAAGAAGTAAATGTACAAAAGGTAACACTAGGTGGGACTGAGGATTGTGGTCTTGGATACAAAGGGGGCACATAACAAAAGCGTAACGCTGTCGTGCGTGCCAGGGTATTCRGCATGTGTAACTTCAACTGATCCTGTCTCTGAGCCTCTTTTATACAGTAAATGGAACATCAACAATAACCTTTGTTTCAGTCAGGATTGGTAGCTTGCCAAACTATCAATATTTGCTCTCCTKCATGACAAGTAGACAATGCAGGGTTTCCCAAACTTGGTCCTCGGGACCCCAGGGGGTGCACGTTTAGTTTTTTTCCCTAGCACTACACAGCTGATTCAATTAATCAGCTAATCATCAAGCTTTGATCATCTGAATCAGCTGTGTAGTGTTAAGGCAAAAAACAAAACGTGCTCTTCTTAGGTCCCGAGTTTGGGAAACCCTGAGCTAAGGTGACTTTATTAAACGTATTGAATGCGTGTCATAGACCACAGGAATGTTACAAAACAGGAGATCCCCTAGACATGACCACAYTATTCATTATCCACTGTGCCTCTTTGAGGATGTTAAAGTCCATAACGCCTAGTGCTGCCTGCCTGTGCTGCTACATGATAGGGGGCAGACACTGGGATGACTCCTGGCACTCTCCGTCGGTGCCCACATCTAGATGAGGCTTGATGACGATGTGCACGGGCCTCTCCTCGCTCGCCTCATGATTGGTGTCCCTGTTGACCTTGGCCACGCCCTCACACAACTGCTCCTCTGCTGACGCTCCAATGGGACGTAGTCGCTCAGCGGTCACCATCTTGCCCCCTGCCTTGGCGGAGAGGTCCCTCTTCAGCTTGTTGTTGCTATCGGACCCGATCTTCTCAGCTGCAATGTAAAATGGGAGGACATGGTGTTTCACACATACACACATACAAAATGATGTGGTTTAATCCATAAATTGATCTGACACATTGTGAAGATTGATTTTAGAGAAAAAAGCAAGCGAGAGGCCTGGTCTTACCTGTTCTGTTAGTAACTACTTTGCYGTAAGTGGCCTTGTAGTTGTTTTCTGTGCTGCTCATGCTTTCACTGGGCTTCCTCATCATGGGTCGTGTTTTGGGCCTGAGCTTGTTGAGACGGGCCTCCTGGATCCACTCATGCTGCATCGCCTCATCTGGTGTCATACGCTTGGTTGGATCCCACCTAGATAGCACAGGAATACACAGTGAGTGTGGGTGGAGAAGATGGAGCAAACTACCAGAAATCTCATGACAACAGTAACTCTGCTATTCATGACGGTGTCACCATAGCGTAATAAGCCTGTGCTGAATGATAGATTTCTAGTGTGTTGGTGTTGACATACATGAGGCAGCGTCGAAGGAAGTCCAGGAACAGAGGATCATTGGTTTTCAACACACTGGCCAGGTCTTTGGAATTGGGTCGCCTCTTCTTCCCTTTGCTGTTTGTGATGTTTCTGGGGTTTCCTTTGGAGTCTGCAACAAGTCATCAAACACGCCAGTTAGAGTGTCACGTTCCTGACCTGTTTTCTATTGTTTTGTATGTGTTTAGTTGGTCAGGGCGTGAGTTGGGATGGGCAGTCTGTGTTTGTTCTATGTGGGAGTGTGTTGGTTAATTAGCCTTATATGGTTCTCAATCAGGGACAGGTGTTATTCATTTCCTCATTGAGAATCATATATAGGTTGGCTGTTCTCACTGTTTGTTTGTGGGTGATTGTCTTCCGTGTCTGTGTCTGTGTCTGTGTCTGTGTCTGTGTCTGTGTCTGTGTCTGTGTCTGTGTCTGTGTCTGTGTCTGTGTCTGTGCACCACACGGGACTGTTTTCGGTTTGTTCGTTTTATGTAGTCTATTCCTGTTCGTGAGTTCTTTCGTGTCTTTATGTAAGTTCCATGTTCAGGTTTCGTCTACGTCGTTTTGTTATTTTGTATCATTTCAAGTATAGTTCGTTTTGTTCTTGTTGAAATAAACTTCAGTATGTCATTTCAACGCGCTGCACCTTGGTTTAATCRCTGCTCCTCCTCTTCGTATGAAGAGAGAGAGGAACGCCGTTACATAGAGACTACTTTTGTTTATTTTATTTTTTTATTTTWATTTTATTTATTTATTTAATTTTTTTAGGGGTGGATCAGCTTAATATTGCGGAAAGAATGTTGCTTCCAATGTAATTGTCTGCATCATTTCCAATCCCCCATATTTTTTGGGGTAAATATATATATCCATACACGCATGCATACATATACACATGTATACATACACATACCTATATAGACATACATACTTTTTTAAAGAATATACCTTTATTATTATTCCCCGCAACCCTACCACCGCTCCCCCAATTGGAGTAAACTAATAAACACTTCTGCTTTTACCTTCAATTTATACATCTTATACCTATTTTACAGACACAGTCTACTTTACAATAGTTCTCTCTTGTTTGTTCTTAGTCCTTCCTCTATTTCTGTTGTCCATCCAATTTTATTTCCACTTGTAACTGTGCTATTTCACAAAAGCTCCGCACCTATACACATTTCACAGATCCCGCATGCCCTACATTGTTTATCCTGTTATTAGTCCCACCCTTCAGTTCCACTCAACCCCTCCCATCTATCTTCCAACATCATCCATTTCGGATTTTTATTTGCCATATATTTTTCAACTGTGCTGTGATGCTTCACAAAAGATTTGAACCTTCCTATTCTCATAGCTTCTACAGATTGTAAATTAAAAAAACATTTTTGCTAAAATAATTATTATATTATTGATTGACTATGGCTTTTCAAATCCCCCAGTATTGCTATCTGTAGCGTTAGTTCTAGGCAAATGTTGCAATTCTTCAGCCATTCCTGGACCTGTGACCAAAAACGAGCTACATATGGACAATACCAAAATAAATGATCTAATGACTCTGCCTCCTCACAACAGAATCTGCAGAGCTGGGAAGATTGTATACCCCATATATATAACATTCTATTAGTTGCAAGAATTTTGTACAGTAATTTAAATTGAAAAATTCGAAGTTTTGAATCCGGCGTTGTTTTCCGTATCAATTCATAAACCATGTGCCATGGAATGGGTACATCGAAAATCTCTTCCCAACTATTTTGCAATTTATAT
The DNA here is from genome assembly GCF_002910315.2 of Salvelinus sp. IW2-2015. Classification (NCBI taxonomy): domain Eukaryota; kingdom Metazoa; phylum Chordata; class Actinopteri; order Salmoniformes; family Salmonidae; genus Salvelinus; species Salvelinus sp. IW2-2015. Next base: position 38,214,629 of record NC_036866.1, read on the forward strand.
GGCACAGCTGCCAGTTAGAGACTTACCAAACCTCATGCTTCAAACACAACCCAGAGATTCATCTGATTAATCCTAGACATAATCCTTTGTTAAAATGTTTTATTGCTTGCATTGTATACGTCTATACGGCTGCGTTTAGACAGGCAGCCCAATTCAGATTTATTTTCTCACTAATTGGGTTTTTGAATATCAGATTTGAAAAGATCTGATGTGATTTGTCAAAAGACCAATTAGTGGAAAAAAACATCAGAATTAGGCCGCCTATCTAAACGCAGCCTACCTTATATATCCGAGCTAAAGAAACAKATTTTTACTGTACAAACCACAGAAAGTTCTTACCGAAAAACAATCTTTTCCTGGATGCCGTCTGCACAAAATCATTGGGAGGCATACCGAATACCTAAGAAATAAAATAACAAGAAGGTTCTTGAATGGTGATGGATAAATGGATTGCTAAAAACATCCAACATCAGATAGTCCAATTGGCTAGCGTTGAGGTCTGAGGCTGTATGTCTGCAGGTGGTTGGTTGTGTACCTCCATGATGCAGGCGATCTGCTCCACCTCGCTCTCCCCAGGGAAGAGCGGGAAGCCGGTGTAGAGCTCAGCCATGATGCAGCCCAGGCTCCACATGTCGATGGCCATGCTGTAGGGGTGGCCCAGAATCACCTCTGGGGAGCGGTAGAAACGACTCTGGATGTAGGTGTAGACTACAATGGCAGGCAAGGAGAAGAAGAGGGAGAGAACAGTGTTTATGTTCAAATTTGGCTCCTGTATATGAGTGCAGACTTATACCAAGTGTAACAGGTATTTAAATCAGGTGAGACACTCACCTCTCTGCTGCTCATAACAGCTGGACCCAAAGTCCACCACCTTGATATTTCCTTGTCCTTTCTGAGACAGAAGGATGTTCTCCTTTTGTGAAAAAGAGAAGCAATGTTCATTTTCCAAGTAACCAATCAAAGTGCAGCGCAATTCATTTTCTTTATAGAGCACTGGAACTGTGCATTAGCATGTCTGACTCATCAGCCAAATATTATTTGTGTTATTACTCTATGCAGAGCCGATACAGTATGTCTGAGGAACCTTACCGGTTTGAGGTCACAGTGAATGATCTTCTCCTTATGCAGCATCTGCAGGCACTTGAGCAGGGAGTGGGTGAAACGACGAATCAAGGCCAGACTGAAGCCCTGGAAGTTGTTCTTCTTGATCAGCTCATACAGGTTGACTCTATAAGAAGACACAAAGACACAATCATTTAAAGACCTGGTAGACCGATAAACACAGCTTTCTGCCACTAGTCTCAGTCTCGCTTCTTTCTCTTTTTCCCACACTTGCACTTGGCCTCAAATGTTCCAGTTTATTAGTCCTCTAGAGGGCAGCACTTCAGTGTTTTTTTTCATGCCATGGCTCTGTCAAATCTAGCAGGACCATGCAGTTTAGTAATCAGATATAGAAACGGAAGTGAACATGCTATATCAGATTACTGAACATTCTAGAATGTCTTAACATTAAGAAGAGAGACTTAAGAAGAGAGATATTCCTGGTATTTTTCAGTACTTATGTGAAGCACAAATTTCTCTGGTCAGTGTAACCGGAGCCTTCACACCCCGAGCAGGCAGAGGATAGAGATAGGGCCCTAATCAAGGCATTAACTAAGGGATTGGGTGACGGTAACGCTAGACAGGGCAAGGTGGCAGTCTACGACGTCTACTAAAGGTCAGCCAGACTGGTATAGAAGGGTTGTTCCACTAAATTAGTCCCTTTGATATTTTAGGTTGAAATTGTGCACAAATATTGCATTTTAAAAGCCTGATATATTAAATGAAGTGCCCTTAAATATAAACCACATGGAAAATTCAATACATCAGTTTTTTTTATATGAATAAAGGTTTGCTAAAGTGCCAAAATTATGCATTTTGACATGTCCCTCTGTGACTTCTAGGAAGATTTTAACCCACCCACTTAACCCCAACATTTCTACAAGTTTTACCATCATTGTAAAGCCCTCGTTATTTTGTTGCTTTGCCAATGTAATTTCTGAAGATGATTATTTATTTCACGTGATTCATTTTAAGGTCAAATAAAAACCTCTCATTTTAAGGTCAACCCTGTTACGTGAACTGATCTCTTGTTTTTATATGGTTAAACTATTTATATAATTACACTACTCAAAAAGGTACTCAATTGGTGGAATGACCCAGAAGACTATCTTGTCTCRGAGGGAACCTAAGGCTAGTTTGTTTGAGGCAGATTGTTCTAGGTGGGAAGCTCACTTTGCTCAAGTAGTGCAGCACATGGAGTGACTAGTGATAAGCGAGCTGTGTATGTGATAGGGGAGTTCAGGGCTTAAGTCTTGTTGTTGTGCCCCGGGAGAGGTGCCCAACCTTGAATACCTTTGAGTAACACATTCATTATTCAGGATTTCATTTATCTTCTACCGGGACTATTTTGATCGTATTTGCGCATGTGTGTGTGTCAGGGCTGGGGTCAATTCACGAAGTGATTTTAATTTCAAATTCAAAAATGGAAAACATTTGAAATAAATATCTTCTACTTCTCAGTTTATTGATWAGTCATTGCAAATAGATGCCCCGTTATTCAAATGTTGAATTGCATTTAAAGTTTATTTTGTGAATTGACTGCCTTCAATTCGAATTGACCCCAGCCCTGGTGTGTGTGATCGTTTAATCACAGCCTAATTCCAGTTGTCTTATAATAGTGTTATACACACTACACACCCTAGCAGCTCGAAGGAGATGCAGAGATGGTTGCGGAAGTAGAAGTATTCCTTCATATGGATGACATTGTGGCAGTTTTCCCTGTCTTTCCTCCTCACAGCATCCAGGATCTTTAGTTCCACTAGGGCCTGGTGATGAAACCTGAAGTCCAATAAGAGTTAGTCAGGTCATATCTCCATTCTGGATTTAACCATTCAAAACAGTATGAAAGCCCAACAAAAATAATATAATATGAATCACAGTGACAGATTTTTACTGACAAGCTTTAGTTTTGCAGTGACCATGGAAAATCTTTTAGCTAATATTTTTCAATTCCAGTTTTAATGTCCTTTGATGTGAGAAATTATGACAGCTGTAAAGAAGGGAAAAGCTCCTCTCCCAGGAGAAACAAGATTTTTGAGAGAGGGCTTTGTTCAAGACAAGGCCACAGTGGCGAGACCAAGGCAGCCCTGAGGCGTTAGGCGCCTATTTTGTTTTCTGCATTATTGAAGGGCAGTAAGCACTGATGACATCTGCATCAATCAAAGTCAAAGAGGAGAAGGGGGAGTACCATTGACACACAGAGCTTTGGATCACCTGAGAGAGGACTAGTAAAGCAATAGCGAGGAGACTCCTTTGGACCTCCCCATGAAAAGGTCACGAAGAGGTCCATGTTTAATGACCTCACACAAGAAGGTCAGTTTCAGAGTCTTTGAGCACTGGATGCACATTCAAAAGCAAAACATTTTGTTTCTACCTTTTCTTGTTGCGAATGACCTTGATGGCAACCAGTTCTTGGGTCTTGTGGTCCAGACATTTCAGAACCTGTCCAAAGGATCCCTTCCCGATTACCTCCAACACCTCAAAGCGGAAGCCAATGTGGTCGTGTAGAACCTGGATACGGGACAGACAGAACATTCAATAGGATGTTTTTGGTGTACTGTGGTGTATGGTATGTCGGACAATATTGTTTAAATACAAGAGCTTCATTGTACGTACTTAATTAGCAGTTCATGATACAGTACAATGCCATCCTTTAATGATGGTTGTTTGTAATGACTACATAAGGAACATTTCCCCTACTACTTCCAGTGCCAAACACTAGTTCTGGTCATGAGTCTAAACAATCCTCACAATGCATTGGACTGCTGTTCTTGTGCCTTAACGTCATTTCAAAGAAGTTTACCTTGAAACTGAGACAGAGCTCACAGCATAATGTCTTGCAAATAAACAAAAACCCTCCAACTTCTTAACTTAAGGAACCACAATAATATTTATACATTTTTTTATTTAACCTTTATTTTGACAGGGAGTCATGCTGAGACCAAGGTCTCTTTCACATATGGGCCCTGTATATACATCAATAGACATCAAACACATCAATATACACATCAATATTCACATCAATATACACATCAATATTCACATCAATATTCACATCAATATTCACATCAATACACAAAAAGCAAAACACAATCATAGAAAATAAACACATGCTTATGAGAAACATGTATTCAAATCCTTGATGAAACGTTACCTTGTTGTAGCTGCCGTGCTCGTCGTCGTAGCCTGCGTTCTGAGGAATCCCGTGAGAGCCCTCAATCTTCTTGGTCTCCAGACCCAGGAACCAGATCTCTGAGTAATCCATGATCTCCTCCTGCTCAAACTCTGTCAGACGCCCCTGGAAGTGCCTCAGTGCCTCTGTGGGAGACATGGGCAGCCTCTGTCCCTCATAAAGCTTCTTCTCCTCCAGCTTGTTGCTGAGGCTCTTGGTGGTGATGGAGTCAGACAGGTTCTCCACGGAGGAGCCGAACCGCATGGGGAACTGGGAGGAGGGCTTTGATCTCTCATCCTGCCAATCACAAAGGACAGAAGAGGTCAGCTGATCTGATCTCACAACACTGTGGCACTATCACTTAGCCTAACCCTGATGAAACAGGTCTCACTTCCTTTTACATTGCTGGGAGCGATACATGTCAGATACAGCTCAGAGCACAGGAGGCTGGTGGCACCTTAATTGGGGAGAACGGTCTCGTGGTAACGGAGCGGAATCAGTGGAATGGTATCAAATACATCAAACACATGGTTTCCATGTGTTTAATGCCATTCCATTTGCTCTGTTGTTATGAGCTGTTCCTCCTGGGGCTCAGAGGGTTCATCTGAAGATGTATAAACTATCAGCGACATATTATTTACATGTGCATTTACAATTGACAACTGGAGTCAAGTGATCTACTGTTGGAGGCCAACAGTATAGTGTGACACAGTGTGAAATGTAGCCTCACCTGGTGTGTCTGGTAGTTGCTCTGCACCCCCTTGTTGACGATGTGGGGCAGGATGCTATCGGACWGCTGGTGGTGTAGTTTGGCATTGCTGACAACCACCTGTATCACTGGGGGCTCCAGATGGGGCAAGGTCCCCTCCGAGTTAAACTTCTACAGGAGAGAGAAAAAGGTTCAAATAAAGGAAGTTTTTTTTAAACATGCAGATGAAAACAGTAAAAGTGCAATAACATATTGTATCGTCGTAACTAGTCTTGCTTGCCAGACTCATGGCGCTCTAACCCCAGTGTTGTCAGAATTACAGCGGCTGTGGGAAGAGACTATGTGATCACATACTTTATAGCCAAGGTTTGGAGAAGGGAGAGGGAGTTGGAGCAAAAATAAAGGGAGGGATAGAGGGAGAGATCTGCTCTGGCCATTCTAAATGTGGTGGCTCAGGTAACCAGGACCCCCAGGGTTGAGGCTGGAATTACTGAGCAGGGTGAGAGTGAGTCGGGGACAAAACATCGGAGACTGGGCCCTGACAGACCGCGTCAGCACTAACTGCTGCTGTGGGGGAGCTGAACTGGAGCAGGCCTTTCTCTAGCTGACATCCTGCTTGCTGTAGGAGCAGGTTTACATGTGTCACTGGCTGCCTTGCAGGCATAGCCAAGCTAATGATGGGGAAAGGAGACCTCTAACCTAGACTGCAACAACGGCAGGGATCATGAGTTTATTCAGAAAATCATAAAAATGATGCATACCAGTAACATATTTAATGACTTCCTACACGGTAATGACTGTATCAGCCTGTATAAATAATGTAAATACATTGATGTTATTATAGACAGTTATTGTATATTGGAACCGGTAGTTATATATCCCTTTGCTTTGGCTACAGCAAACTGTAGCCTCACCTGGTGTGAGACTACAGTTTGGTTACAGCAGCCCAATGTTCCGTTACAGCAGCCCAAAGCAACAGGTTGAAAAGTGCACCCTAATCTATACATAGCGGTGATATTTAATCGCACGTGCACAGGCTGCTGCAGTAGCGGCCAACTTGGTCATGAGGCATAGAGACACAGGCTGCWGCAGTAGCGGCCAACTTGGTCATGACGCATAGAGACACAGGCTGCTGCAGTAGCTGCCAACTTGGTCATGACGCATAGAGACACAGGCTGCTGCAGTAGCGGCCAACTTGGTCATGACGCATAGAGACACAGGCTAAATATAGGTCCAAGCACCTGCCATAACAAGCACATGGATGCAAATACAGTATCATGCTTATGCACAACTGGATTCACGCTGACTAGACTACTACTCTGTGTTCTTAAACACATCCAGGTCTGACAGTGAGCAGCACCATGATTTTACCCCTTGGGAGTGGTTACGAGGTAGTTGCTCCATATATTCCGTGTACTCCAGTGCCCTCCAGTAGCATGACCTAGCTAGGGTAATGAGTTCTGGTGGAGTGAAAGGGGAGGGCGTCGCACAGACAGAAAGATACAGGATTGAAAGAGTGGGTCTGCAGGGGCTCAAATGCTCTGCAGGTCAGGGGTCACCTGTGAGTAAAGGCTCACCTGTAAATAGGGCCGGTTGGTTGCCTGTTGGGTCTGMAGTCTGTGTGAGTGGGGGAAGGCCTCTGGTTTTGAAGACTGTGGAGGAATATGGGAGACTTGACTTAACATTACATTTACACACAAAACTCGCTTCTATATACCTCTTTAAGTCAGTGAGGGGGCGGCGATGGATACAGCATTGCCAAGGGAATCTCTCTAAAATCAGATTCAGTTTTGTTAAATAGATTCAATATGACTCATAACAAGTCATTGAGGTCATTCATCTGAATTATAAATCACTTCTTTTTTTGATTTATATTTTTTTGTAACCGAAACTGATTAACTTCAAAGCGTCTCTGTGAATGAGGAGAATAAACAGCCTGGTTGTTGCTGGTGGGACTTTCAGCACAGCGGTGGGTCCCACAGATATAAACAGCCAGTGGGCAGTGAAGTAGGATTATTACCACGCAAGCAAAGATGATGCACACTCCCTGAAATTAGAGTATTTTATGCACGTCGCTACCACAGTAAAAATGGTCTCTTTATCACTCAGTTTTTCCACAACCTGCAATCCTTTCCTGGAGCATAGGCTCTGATGTTCTATGAAGAGTGTAAGGGTGTGGTGATGATGGTGGTAATGGAGAGGAGAGCAGAGGGCTGTTGACTTCATTTCACAAAGCACAATTCAGTCTGGTGCCAGGCTATATGAGCCACTGCAATTCTATTAGTTCTGGTGCAACATTGTCAGCGTAGCTGTACTAACGCGTGCCTTAATCAGAGGGGAGCATGTCAACTAACAGTCTGTTGAGAGACTGAGAGACACCYTATGGGTGGACTAAAACCTCCAGCCCAGATGGGCACAGGCTAAACTCTGAGAGCCTGAGAGGGCATGGGCAACGGTTGGCTGGGTACTTGGGTAGCAGAGCAGATTTATAATTGAACTTGACCTAGACCTCCAGTAACACTATACTTTTTCACGAGTTCACTAAACAGATATCTCTTCCATCCATATGCTCAATATTCCTACTGACCCAGTTGGGTTCCTTTGCGAGAATATGACAGTATTTTGATTCCCATGCATACATACCCAGGGCCATGTATAAAAGGATATGACAGTATTTTGATTCCCATGCATACATACCCAGGGCCATGTATAAAAGGATATGACAGTATTTTGATTCCCATGCATACATACCCAGGGCCATGTATAAAAGGATATGGCCCGGTATTTTGTGTGGATTTAGAGTCGTAGGACAACAGTGCCCACACCATTGGCTGTTTGGAATCTGAGTTCAAGGCAGCACACACACACATTCAAATATTAATGCAGGATGCACACATAACACAACCTTGGCTGCCCCCTGTGAGGTTTGTGAGAGTGAGGGTTGTACTGCGATGTGGGTCACTGTGGTAGGGCACTAAACTTTACTGTAGTAATAATTATTATTTTTTGGTGGGTGCTTTTATTTATGCAATTTCACACATGTACAAGTGTGTATTGGAAATGTTGTTGTTTTTTGCATATCCCAACTCCCCCTCCAGCTGAGACAACCTCAGAGAGTGGGATCACAGCCAGGGTCTGCCATTATCAATGGTGACCCTGGAGCAATTATTGTTAAGTGACTTGCCCAAGGGCACATAGACAGATGTTTCACCTTGTCGGGTAGAGGATTCGAACTAGCATCCTTTTGGTTTCTGGCCAAACACTCTAACCGCTAGGCTACCTGCCGCCTACTGTCAGCAGATACAATCCAACAAAACAGCTCCTCCATTTGAAATGGGCACTCAGCAGACATATATTATACCAACAAGTCACATACTACATGAAGGAGGGGCACTTTTCYAGAAGGATGTGTAGGCTACATAAGCAAAGGAGCATTCCAAGCAGGCAATACGTCTGTGTGCAATGATTTGTCTTATATAGGCCTACTGTCGTATTACAAATAGTCCAGTATCTGATAACTGAAGTAACTTTTTTCTCTGGTGTCACAATATGTGTTACACTATATTTCCACTTGGGCTGTTTCCATAGTGGTCATGAGAGGAAGTTTTGCAACAGCGATAGGTTTAGGCTACTACATGATACTCTAATTTTCCCTATACCCATCATGAGGTTGCTACAACCTAGCCTATGAATGAAAGTTTACAATGTAGGTGCCCACAATATATTAGTAATACCAAAAGCTTACCTTGATTTGGAAGAGTTCCAAATGTGTTGGGAAGTCATAGCAAGCTAGCTAAAATAGCATCCCTCTGTTACTTTGAGCAGGGTGTTTCAGTAGGCTAAACTAGCTAGCTGCATTTGCTAGCTAAGTAAGTGAATTACTCAGAAAAATGACACACTCTCTATTTCTCTCTTGCTTTTCCTCCAGTTTGGAAGAAATGTATTTGTTCAAAACTGTTAAACTACTGTCTTTCTTTCTCTTTGAGTCAATGACTCACAGCATGTTATACACTGCAGTGCTAGTTATCTGTAGCTTATGCCTTCAGTACTAGATTCATTCTCTGATCCTTTGATTGGGTGGACAACATGTCAGTTCATGCTGCAAGAGCTCTGATAGATTGGAGGACGTCTTCCGGATGTTGTCATAATTACTGTGTAAATCTATGGAAGGGGGTGAGAACCATGAGCCTCCTAGGTTTTGTATTGAAGTCAATGTATCCAGAGGAGTACGGAAGCTATCTGTCCTCTGGCTACACCATGGTGCTACCCTAAAGAGTGCTGTTGAGGCTACTGTAGACCTTTGCAAAATAGTGTGTTTTAATCGTTTTTAATATTTTACAATTAAACATTTTATAAATTCACTGAGGAGGATGGTCCTCCCCTTCCTGTTATGCTGGTGAATGAGGACCCAAAAGCGACGTAATAGAAACAGAGTCTTTATTCCAGTATCAAACAAACAATGATTCTCCTGGATATATCAAAGGTAAATCCAAAACAGGAAACTGAAATCCTCTCGTCCAGTAAGAGGGAACGACTGAGACGCGACCACAGACTGCAGGTCGCTTCAGGAAGGCACAGGCCGTAGCTGACATAGACACCTGCTCACACGCAGCATCTGAAGAAGGCAAAAACACGACAGGGCGGAACAAGGACACAGGACAGCAAACATCAAACAAGAATCCGACAAGGACAGAAGCGGAAAACAGAGGGAGAAATAGGGACTCTAATCAGAGGGCAAAATAGGGGACAGGTGTGAAAGAGTAAATGAGGTCGTTAGGAGAATGAGAAACAGCTGGGAGCAGGAACGGAACGATAGAGAGAGAGAGCGGGAGAGGGAGAGAGGGAGGAGGAGAGAGAGGGATAGAAAGAGGGAAAGAACCTAATAAGACCAGCAGAGGGAYGCACAGGGACAAGACATGATGATCAAAGACAAAACATGACACTTCCACCTCTGAGGAGCCTCCACTGGTCTAGGTGGGTCAGTTGGTCTGAGGGCAACAACAAAAAAACGTTGCTCAGAGCAATAACGAAGCTACCCCATTAATTGGTTGCAGTGCACATCTCACTGGATACTGGAAAGGTCCTTGAAAGGGATCACAGTATTCCAAATACACTACATGACCAAAAGTATGTGGACACCTGCTCGTTGAACATCTCATTCCAAAATCATGGTCATTTATATGTAGTTGGTCCCCCTTTGCTGCTATAACAGCCTCCACCCTGGGAAGGCTTTCCACTAGATGTTGGAACATTTCTGCAGGGACTTGCTTCCATTCAGCCACAAGAGCATTAGTGAGGTCGGGCACTGATGTTAGGTGATTAGGCCTGGCTCGCAGTCGGCGTTCCAATTCATCCCAAAGGTCTTTGATAGGGTTGAGGTCAGGGCTTTGTGCAGGCCAGTCAAGATATTTCTGTATGGTGTTGCTTTGTGCACAGGGGCATTGTCATGCTGAKACAGGAAATGGCCTTCCCCAAACTGTTGCCACAAAGTTGAAAGCACAGAATCGTCTAGAATATCATTGTATGCTGTAACATTAAGATTTCCCTTCACTGGAATTAAGGGGCCTAGAAAACCATGAAAAACAGCCCCAGACCATTATTACTCTTCCACCAGACTTTACAGTTGACACTATGCATTGGGGCAGGTAGCGTTCTCCTGGCATCCGCCAAACCCAGATTTGTCCGTCGGACTGACAGATTGTGAAGCGGGATTAATCTCTCCAGAGAACACGTTTTCACTGCTGCAGAGTCCAATGGCGGCGAGCTTTACATCACTCCAGCCGACGCTTGGTATTGCACATGGCGATCTTAGGCTTGTGTGCGGCTGCTCGGCCATGGAAACCCATTTTATGAAGCTCTAGACAAACAGTTCTTGTGCTTCCAGAGGCAATTTGGAACTCCGTAGTGAGTGTTGCAACCGAGGACAGAAGATTTTTATGCGCACGCACTTCAGCACTCAAAGGTCCTGTTCTGTGAGCTCGTGTGGCCTACCACTTCGCGGCTGAGGCGTTGTTGCTCCTAGATGTTTTCACTTCACAATAACAGTACTAACAGTTGACCGGGGCAGATTTAGCAGGGCGAACTGACTTGTTGGAAAGGTGGCATCCTATGACGGCGCCATGTTGAAAGTCACTGAGTTCTTCAGTTAATTTTTTTATTTCATCTTTATTTAACCAGGTAGGCTAGCTGAGAACAAGTTCTCATTTACAACTGCGACCTGGCCAAGATAAAGCAAAGTAGTTTGACACATACAACAACACAGAGTTACACATGGAATAAACAAACATACAGTACAGTCAATAATAAGGTAGAAAAAAGTCTATATACAGTGTGTGCAAATGAGGTAAGATAAGGGAGGTAAGGCAATAAATAGGCCATAGTGGCGAGGTAATTACGATATAGCAATTAAACACTGGAGTGATAGATGTGCAGAAGATGAATGTGCAAGTAGAGATACTGGGGTGCAAATGAGCAAAATAAATAAATAAATGCAGTATGGGGAATTGGCTTTGGGGGTGACCAGTGAAATATACCTGCTGGAGCGCGTGCTGCGGGTGGGTGCTGCTATGGTGACCAGTGAGCTGAGATAAGGCGGGGCTTTACCTAGCAGAGACTTGTAGATAACCTGGAGCCAGTGGGTTTGGCGACGGATATGAAGCGAGGGCCAGCCAACGAGAGCATATGGGGCTTTGGGGATAAAACGGGTGGCACTGTGGTAGACTACATCCAATTTGCTGAGTAGAGTGTTGGAGGCTATTTTGTAAAGGACATCGCCGAAGTCAAGGATCGGTAGGATAGTCAGTTTTACGAGGGTATGTTTGGCAGCATGAGTGAAGGATGCTTTGTTGCAAAATAGGAAGCCGATTCTAGATTTAATTTTGGATTGGAGATGCTTAATGTGGGCCTGGAAGGAGAGTTTACAGTCTAACTAGATACCTAGGTATTTGTAGTTGTCCACATATTCTAAGTCAGAACCATCCAGAGTAGTGATGCTGGTCGGGCGGGCAGGTGCGGGCAGCGATCGGTTGAAGAGCATGCATTTAGTTTTACTTGCATTTAAGAGCAGTTGGCAGCCACGGAAGGAGAGTTGTATGGCATTGGAGCTCGTCTGGAGGTTAGTTAGCACAGTGTCCAAAGAAGGACCAGAAGTATACAGAATGGTGTCGTCTGCGTGGAGGTGGATCAGAGAAACACCAGCAGCAAGAGCGACATCATTGATGTATACAGAGAAGAGAGCCGGCCCGAGAATTGAACCCTGTGGCACCCCCATATGCCAAAGGTCCGGACAACAGGCCCTCTGATTTGACACACTGAACTCTATCAGAGAAGTAGTTGGTGAACCAGGCGAGGCAGTCATTTGAGAAACCATGGCTGTTGAGTCTGCCGATAAGAATGCGGTGATTGACAGAGTCGAAAGCCTTGGCCAGGTCGATGAATACGGCTGCACAGTATTGTCTCTTATCGATGGCAGTTATGATATCGCTTAGGACCTTGAGCGTGGCTGAGGTGCACTCATGACCAGCTCGGAAACCAGATTGCATAGCGGAGAAGGTACGGTGGGATTCTAAATGGTCGGTGATCTGTTTGTTGACTTGGCTTTCAAAGACTTTAGAAAGGCAGGGTAGGATAGATATAGGTCTGTAGCAGTTTGGGTCTAGAGTGTCTCTCCCTTTGAAGAGGGGGATGACCGCGGCAGCTTTCCAATCTTTGGGGATCTCAGACGATACGAAAGAGAGGTTGAACAGGCTAGTAATAGGGGTTGCAACAATTTCGGCAGATCATTTTAGAAAGAGAGGGTCCAGATTGTCTAGCCCGGCTGATTTGTAGGGGTCCAGATATTGCAGCTCTTTCAGAACATCAGCTATCTGGATTTGGGTGAAGGAGAAATGGGGAGGCTTGGGCGAGTTGCTGTGGGGGGTGCAGGGCAGATGACCGGGGTAGGGGTAGCCAGGTGGAAAGCATGGCCAGCCGTAGAAATAATCTTATTGAAATTTTCAGTTATTGTGGATTTATCGGTGATGACAGTGTTTCCTAGCCTCAGTGCAGCGGGCAGCTGGGAGGAGGTGCTCTTATTCTCCATGGACTTTACAGTGTCCCAGAACTTTTTTGAGTTTGTGTTACAGGATGCACATTTCTGTTTGAAAAAGCTAGCCTTAGCTTTCCTAACTGCCTGTGTATATTGGTTCCTAACTTCCCTGAAAAGTTGCATATCACAGGGGCTATTTGATGCTAGTGCAGTACGCCACAGGATGTGTTTGTYCTGGTCAAGGGCAGTCAGGTCTGGAGTGAACCAAGAGCTATATCTATTCCTGGTTCTAAATGTTTTGAATGGGGCATGCTTATTTAAGATGGTGAGGAAGGCACTTCTACTTCTACAGTAAGGCTATTCTACTGCCAATGTTTGTCTATGGAGATTGCATGGCTGTGCGCTCGATTTTATACACTTGTCAGCAACGGATATGGCTGAAATAGCCGAATCCAATTATTTGAAGGGGTGTCCACATACACCATATATACAAAAGTATGTATTTTCTGAGACTCATATGACACCAGTTACAGTAAAGCATGAGGAAAGTAACGCTTCAATGTCAATGATAATCAAAGTATAGAAAATATTGAATTGACAATTGCAAACAACAACTGTCTTGGAGTTCAATAGTTTATAAGTAGAATTGTTTTAAGATTTCCAGTAGCTATACTCAAAATAAAGCCTTTTTGCTCATGAAAAAGAGAGTATCAACCCTATCAAGAAGAGCTGAATAAGAGCAACAAACCTTTGCTATTCATATCAAATAAAATGTTGCACTTTAACTGAGGTACAGTCGGCTGGTTAGGTTATCAATGTGACAATGATGTTGCAAATAATTAATGACACATGATTACAAGGCTAATATTCTTTGTAAACAGTGGATGAATGAGTTGCTGGTTCCCTGTCCTTGATCATGTTTGATCCTATTTATGGTAAAGCTATAGAGCTTATCTCAACACCTATGGGCAAACTGAATCACAACAACCTATGGGCAAATTAGCCTACTAAATGGGACACAATGTTTAGGCCTACTTCATAACACATATTATAATAGTCTGTATTTGTGAAATAAGTGGAATACAAAAGTGAAATTCCATACAATCTAAACAACAACAATTATTATTTCAGACTTCAGACATAAAAATACATAACTTTCTAATATTCAAGCAAAATATAAAATACAATTCAAGTCGACAAGAGAACAGAAAATAAATGCTGTAAAAAAACATTATTGTCAAAATCTGTAGCCTGAAGAGAGAAATAAATAACGGATTCGTGGATATACCCAAAATGGATGATTGACCTCACCTTGTTATTAATTTCGGGAAACATGCTGCTTTGGCACCTGGGTCCTTAGTAAATCCCAATCTCAATGTAGCCTATACGTGAAAGTAACTACTGTGAAAGCCAGGTAAATGCAAGGCGCCAGCACATCTTCGAAAGTCCAGACGTCACTTTCAGATTCGCTGACACTTGGAGAAAAAAACGTCTGGCAACGAAAGTCCAACCGAGGAGCGACTGTCACTTGAATCAACACGAATTGATCGGGTCCTGAATCTCAAACTGCGATAGACATAATTTTGACCGTAGGGTCAGTATTGCTGTCGTCAGCAGAAGATTAGAGGAAGAGGTAAGCTGTTAGTCCATTCACCTTCACTCGTAAGTCTCTGGAGAGGCCACCTGTTCACGTTTCTGCATCTGACAGCTGGGTTTTCCCGATATAGATTTGTTTTTGGCTACCTATCCTCCCCTACATTCGACCGACACTCCTAAAATCCAATAGTGCTCGGTGAGTGTGCGCCATTGCGCACATTACTATACAGTAGCCAATATACTGTAGCCTACTGCTGAGGCACTGTGGCTAAAACGCACACTGTATCCCTGTGGATAGCCTATACTGAGTCGCAGTACTGAGCTCCTCACGTTGCAGGAAATAGGTTGGACTATGCCTATATGACAAATAAAGACTGCATTGAGGCATAAGACCTCTCAGGGGGTAGATAATTATTTTTTTTGTAAATATGTTAAACATTAATTCCCCCCTGTGAAGTTTTGTCCCCTTTCGACCTCATGTGTTAAAAGTTGAAATTGCAGGTTTGCACTGGCAGACACAAACAATGGTAAAGGCGTGCTGGATTTTACCTCTCTCTCTCTCTGTCACACACACGCACGCACACACACAAAATAAAGACTGATGCAACACGTAAATGTAGCCTACATAATATAATACCTGCCTTCTCGTAATGCACAGCTTGTTTTATAATAGGTTGTACCACTTTTATAATAGGTTATACAAATCATCAATATGAGTAGTCCTACGCTGCAATGGAGGCTTATTATGTACCAGCACATAAAGACTAGTTGGTGAACAGTAAAATCACCTCAACTCATGCTGACCCGAGAAACGGCGTGTTTCAATGGCGTAGTGGGAGACAACAACACCAGGCGTCCTTCACACCCGAACATCAATGATGTAAGTGTAAGATGATTTTCCATTGTAACATGGGACGAAGACCGAATGACTAATCACAGACAGGGTGAGGCGGATGAAAACAAAACCCATCCCCTTACAAAATGAGGAAGCTTGGAGTAAAGCTGCAGATGATTCAGTTGAATATGATTATAGAGTGGCTGTTATGTAACAAGGGCTTTCCAGTAATCAGACAGGACTATAGGAGGATGATCTATCCATGATGGAGAGTGCTCCTTCAGTCTACTACCCCTGTACCCTTAGTCAAACCTGTTGGAACTGGGCAGCTCTCAAGTCCTTTCTGATGGAAAACTTCCAGAACTGCCATGTTCGGCATACGCAGGCTTCATTTACAGTGAAGAACATTTGATTGAGCCAAGCCTGATAAATTCTGGTCCCATAAAATACGTWGTTTTTTTTTACCCTTTTTTTCTCCCCAATTTCGTGGTATCCAATTGGTAGTAGTTACAGTCTTGTCTCATCGCTGCAACTCCCGTACGGACTCGGGAGAGACGAAGGTCGAGAGCAATGCATCCTCTGAAAGACAACCCAACCAAGCCGCACTGCTTCTTGACACAATGCACATCCAACCCGGAAGCCAGCCGCACCAATGTGTCGGAGGAAACACCGTACACCTGGCGACCTGGTCAGCATGCACTGCGCTCGGCCCGCCATAGGAGTCGCTAGTGCGCGATGAGACAAGGATATCCCTGCCGGCCAAACCCTCCCTAACCCGGACGACGCTGGGCCAATTGTGCGTCGCCCCATGGACCTCCCGGTCGCGGCCCATAAAATAAAGGTTTAAGTGAAGAGTGGTGGACTTAAAATAATGCAGATTGATCAAGGGATGTTGTCGTCGGTGGTTGCTTTTTCACTATCCTTTTCAAAACATACAGTGCATTCGGAAAGTATTCCGACCCCTTGACTTTTTCCACATTTTGTTACGTTACAGCCTTACTCTGAAATGGATTACATTTTTTCACCCTTATCAATCTACAAACAATATCCCACAATGACGAAGCAAAAGCAGGTTAAGACATTTTTTTATTTTTCTAAATAAAACACGGAAATATCACATTTACATAAGTATTCCAACCCTTTACTCAGTACCTTGTTGAAGCACCTTTGGCAGCGATTACAGCCTAGAGTCTTCTTGGGTATGACGCTACAAGCTTGGCATACCTGTATTTGGGGAGTTTCTCCCATTCTTCACTGCAGATCCTCTCAAGCTCTGTTAGGTTGGATGGGGAGGATTGCTGCACAGATATTTTCAGGTCTCTCCAGAGATGTTCGATCGGGTTCAAGTCTAGGCTCTGGCTGGGCCACTCAAGGGTATTCAGAGACTTGTCCCGAAGCCACTCCTGTGTTGTCTTGGCTGTTTGCTTAGGATCTTTGTCCTGTCGGAAGGTGAACCTTTGCCCCAGTCTGAGGTCCTGAGCACTCTGGAGCAGGTTTTCATCAAGGATCTCTCTGTACTTTGCTCTGTTCATCTTTCCCTCGATCCTGACTAGTCTCCCAGTCCCTGCCGCTGAAAAACATCCCCACAGCATGATGCTGCCACTACCATGCTTCATGCCATGTTTCCTCCAGACGTGATGCTTGGCATTCAGGCCAAGGTTTCATCAGACCAGAGAACCTTGTTTCTTAAGGTCTGAGAGTCCTTTAGGTGCCTTTTGGCAAACTCCAAGCGGGCTGTCATGTGCCTTTTACTGAGGAGTGGCTTCCATCTGGCCACTCTACCATAAAGGCCTGATTGGTGGGGTGCTGCAGAGATGGTGGTCCTTCTGGAAGGTTCTCCCATCTTCACAGAGGAACTCTGGAGCTCTGTCAGAGTGACCATCGGGTTCTTGGTCACCTCCCTGACGAAAGGCCTTTCTCGCCCGATTGCTCAGTTTGGCCAGGCGGCCAGCTCTAGGAAGAGCCTTGGTGGTTCCAAACCTCTTCCATTTAAGAATGATGGAGGTAACTGTGTTCTTGGGAACCTTCACAGCTGCATAGTGTTTTTGGTACTGTCGTGGAAATTTTACACGGGGACACTCAAAGTCAATCTTAAATGAATCCTTGTTTATTATCAGCGCGCTAGAGAGGTTTCAACCAACTCAATGCACCAAGTACACATGTCGATCAGGAGCTCTACCCGGGGCAGTCCTGTTAGTTCTCTTATATACAGACAATCATTAACGTCATAAACGTTTGCTTCATTCATGTGACCGACCAATACTTGGTCATGCATGTGACAGACCAATACCTCACAAGGCTTATTCTCTCTAAGCTGAGATCTTGAAACTGAGATATCCCTTTCTCAAAACAAGGTTCTGGGAGTACTGCCYAATTGCAGGTACTGATAGTGAGGATTTGTTCAGTCAGTCACTTGCATGAACACAGAAAAATGTCCATAACAGTACCCTTCCCCAAATCTGTGCCTCGACACAATCCTGTCTTGGAGCTCTACGGACAATTCCTTCCACCTCATGGCTACATGTTTGCTCTGA
Source organism: Salvelinus sp. IW2-2015 (assembly GCF_002910315.2). NCBI lineage: Eukaryota > Metazoa > Chordata > Actinopteri > Salmoniformes > Salmonidae > Salvelinus > Salvelinus sp. IW2-2015. The sequence goes on from NC_036866.1 coordinate 38,232,602, forward strand.
CATGCACTGTCAACTGTCAACTGTAGGACCTTATATAGACAGGTGTGTGCCTTTCCAAATAATGTCCAATCAATCAATTGAATGTACTACAGGTGGACTCCAATCAAGTTGTAGAAACAGCTCAAGGATGATCAATGGAAACAGGATGGACCTGAGCTCATTTTCGAGTCTCATAGCAAAGGGTCTGAATACTTATGTAAATAAGGTATTTCTGTTTTTTATTTTTAATACATTTTCAAAAATGTCTAAAAACCTCTTTTGATTTTGTCATTATGGGGTATTGTGTGTAGATTGATGAGGGAAAAAAATATTTTTAATAAGGCTGTAACGTAACAAAATGTGGAAAAAGGGAAGGGGTCTGAATACTTTCCGAATACACTGTACATGTACATCTATTCATATCTCAATGTATGCTGTCTCCATTCCTGTAACGGCTGTCGTCCTCTTCTTCCTCCGAAGAGGTGTAGGAAGGATCGGACCAATACGCAGCGTGGTAGGTGTCCATGTTTTAATAGGGAAAACTGAACATGAACACAAATACAAAAACAATAAACGTGAACAAACCGAAACAGTCCCGTGTGGCACAAACACTGACACAGGAAACAACCACCCACAAACCCCAACACAAAACAAGCTACCTAAATATGGTTCSCAATCAGAGACAATGACAAACACCTGCCTCTGATTGAGAACCATATTAGGCCAAACAACAAACCCAACATAGAAACACAACATATAGATAACCCACCCAACTCACGCCCTGACCACACTAAAACAAAGACAAAACCAAAAGAACTATGGTCAGAACGTGGACAGTACCCCCTCCAAGTGCGGACTCCGGCCGCAAACCTGAACCTATAGGGAGGGTCTGGGTGGGCATCTGTCCGCGGTGGCGGCTCTGGCGCTGGACGTGGACCCCACTCCAACATTGTCTTTGTCCACCTCCTTTGCGTCCTTTGAGTGGCGACCCTCGCCGCCGACTTTGGCCTAGGAACCCTAACAAAGGGCCCCACTGGACTGATGAGCGCCTCTGACTGAGGGGCGCCTCATGACTGAGGAAACTCCTCCAGACTGAGGGACAGCTCCGGACTGAAAGGCAGCTCATGACTGAAGGGCAGCTCATGACTGAGGGGAGCTCATGACTGAGGTAGTCATGACTGAAGGCAGCTCATGACTGAAGGGCAGCTCATGACTGAGAGGGCAGCTCATGACTGAAGGGCAGCTCAGACTGAAGGCAGCTCATGACTGGAGGGCAGCTCATGACTGGAGGGCAGCTCATGACTGGAGGGCAGCTCATGCAGCTCCTGACTGGCGGGCGGCTCTGGCAGCTCCTGACTGGCGGGCGGCTCCTGACTGGCGGGCGGCTCTGGCGGCTCCTGACTGGCGGCGGCTCTGGCGGCTCCTGACTGGCGGGCGGCTCTGGCGGCTCCTGACTGGCGGCGGCTCTGGCGGCTCCTGACTGCGGGCGGCTCCTGACTGGCGGACGGCTCTGGCGGCTCCTGACTGACGGACGGCTCTAGCGGCTCAGGACAGACGGGCGGCTCAGATGGCGCTGGACAGACGGGCGGCTCAGATGGCGCTGGACAGACGGGCGGCTCAGATGGCACTGGGCAGACAGGCAGCTCAGGTGGCGCTGGGCAGACGGGCAGCTCAGATGGCGCTGGCAGACGGGCAGCTCAGACGGCGCTGGGCAGCGCAGCGGCGCTGGCCTGCTGAGGCGCACAGTAGGCCTGGTGCGTGGTGCCGGAACTGGTGGTACCGGGCTAAGGACACGTACCTCAAGGCTAGTGCGGGGAGCAGCAACAGGGCGTACAGGGCTCTGGAGACGCACAGGAGGCTTGGTGCGTGGTGCCGGAACTGGTGGTACCGGGCTGGAGACACGCACCTCAGGGCGAGTGCGTGGAGGAGGAACAGGGCTCTGAAGACGCACAGGAACCCTGGTGCGTGGTGTTGGCACTGGTGGTACTGGGCTGGGGCGAGGAGGTGGCACCGGATATACCGGACCGTGAAGGCGTACTGGAGCTCTTGAGCACCGAGCCTGCCCAACCTTACCTGGTTGAATACTCCCCTTAGCCCGGCCAGTGCGGTGAGGTGGAATAACCCGCACTGGGCTGTGCTGGCGAACAGGGGACACCATGCGTAAGGCTGGTGCCATGTACACCGGCCCAAGGAGACACACTGGAGACCAGATGTGTTGAGCCAGCTTCATGGCACCTGGCTCGATGCCCACTCTAGCCCGGCCGATACAAGGAGCTGGGATGTACCGCACCGGGCTATGCACACGTACGGGAGACACCGTGCGCTCTTCCGCATAACACGGTGTCTGCCCGTACTCTCGCTCTCCACGGTAAGCCCGGGAAGTTGGCGCAGGTCTCCTACCTGACTTCGCCACACCCCCCTTTAGCCACCCCCAAMAAATGTTTGGGGCTGCCTCTCTGGCTTCCAGCCACGCTTCCGTGCTACCTCCTCATACCACCGCCTCTCGGCTTTAGCTGCCTCCAGCTCTTCACGAGGGCGGCGATATTCTCCAGCTTGAACCCAGGGTCCCTTACCGTCCAGAATTTCCTCCCATGTCCAGGAGTCCTGTGTACTTGGCCGCTGCTGCTGCTGTCCCTTACCACGCTGCTTGGTCCTTTTTTGGTGGGTGGTTCTGTAACGGCTGTCGTCCTCTTCTTCCTCCGAAGAGGTGTAGCAAGGATCGGACCAATACGTAGCGTGGTAGCTGTCCATGTTTTAATAGGGAAAACTGAACATGAACACAAATACAAAAACAATAAACGTGAACAAACCGAAACAGTCCCGTGTGGCACAAACACTGACACAGGAAACAACCACCCACAAACCCCAACACAAAACAAGCTACCTAAATATGGTTCSCAATCAGAGACAATGACAAACACCTGCCTCTGATTGAGAACCATATTAGGCCAAACAACAAACCCAACATAGAAACACAACATATAGATAACCCACCCAACTCACGCCCTGACCACACTAAAACAAAGACAAAACCAAAAGAACTATGGTCAGAACGTGACAATTCCTAAGGCAGTAAGACTAACTTGCCTCTGAGTATGCTGGCATGGTGCCAGAAATCTTGTCCTCCAGAGAAATTACCACTATTCTGTCAAAATATGCCTCCTACACATCTAAAACTAAACTTGTATCTCCTATCAGTATAAAAATAGCACAGGAGTTCTCTGATCAATAGGACTGAAAAGTACAACATCTCACATATTGGTTATGATGAGACAGATTTATATTGGTTATAATGAGCTTACACATCAGACAATAATCCTTTGACCAGGATCCTTGCACAGCTCCCTGTGTCAGCCAAATAATAAAACAATACTTGAATCACAGCACAAAAAAATCCACACTGGCAGATAATGATGAGATAAGCTAGAGCGATGCTGCAGTGTCTTCTCCTATTTCAGCACTGTGGTCGTTATCTCCTGTAATCAAACCCCGCTGTTCAAGCACTTCTGACCACCAACACGCTCCCCCCCCCCCCTCCCCTGTCCACCTCATCATCTCAGCCCCTTCCTAAAATCTCTGCCTTTGCCCAGTTCAAAACCCCTATCTACATTGCCTGACAAAAAGTAGAAATATGGAGTCGATAAAATAACTCAAATTAACTACAGTTAATTTGCAATTGTTTGAGCTGAAGAGTTATAATTGTCTAGTAATCAAACTAAAAGCGTCATGTATTGCTCAACAATGTAAATACAAACGTGTTTAAAAAATGAAAGATGGGGGGGGGGAAATACACTGAACAACAGATGATTCTGTTAATGTCTCAGTCTGTAACAGAAAGGATGTTAATGTTGTTAATTATCAAACACCAAGTAAATAAGCCACTTTTAGATCTGCCAGAGTCCATAGTGGAGACAGACACAGTCATTATGCAGTGTGTCTTCTACCACCCAAGTGACTAAGTCTGGTTTAGCGAAGCATAGCTAGCTAAAGCAGATCAAGTCACTGTGCAATGTCATCGTCACTGCAAATTTGCCAAATGTATAACATAACGTATCATTCACCACAGTTTAATTTACTTTTGTTGCTAAGCAAATGATCACTAGTGACTCGACTGAAAATAGCACCATATCAAAACAGAAAGCAAGCCAGAGAAAAGAGATTGAGTTATAAAGATGAAGGGATTGAGGAAAAGAGAGCCTCAGTTTACCATCTAAAGTTTACCCACCAATGTAACTCCCTCTGTGCCATGAATTACCTCATGTGTCTCAGGCTGGACCCTCCTGTTCCCGCAGCCCTGGCTMCCCCAGCAGCCCTGGAGGAGGTTAAAGCCACAGCAGGCAGGCGAGGTCCCGTCTCCCCCCATAATGAAGCTCCTCCATGCTGCCACACCTCAGCCCCACCACACCCAACTGGAGGGGGTTCTTTTAGTCTTTTAGAGATTAGGGTCAGATCACCCCAGAGCAGAGGGAGGATGCTGTTCCTTAAGACTCGTTTTACAAAACCTTTTTCCTTGTCTTCGCAATGCTGGTAATGTAGATTTTTTTCTAGCACTCCTTAATAAGGCTTCCTCTGGTAATTCACATTGGGGAACAGGTGGAACAGAAGCTGGACTGAGCAGGGTGGTTCCCTGTATCATCTGTATCAGCCCTCGCAGAGCCTGGGATTCTCTCTGGTCCAGGAGACAGATGGGCAGGCAGGCAGGCAGGCAGGCTCACAGACAGGGAAGGGAGGCTGCTGCTGCTGTGCTTGGTGAGGAAGGAGGAGGCTTATGTGTGGAGGGGGTTCGATGAGGGACCCATCCTGAACCGGAGTTGCCACAGCAGGGGCCTGGCGCTGGCTTCCTGTGAGAGGGGCCTCTTGGGGAAGAGGAGTGCAGGTGACAGATCCCTCTCCCTCGCAGGTGGGCTCTTCATGGGGCTGTGGAGCCAGACAGGGGCACAGGCAGAGCACTAATAGGGTTCCCAGGTGGCCCGGCTGACGCCTCTCCCTGCTGCGGTCTCCTGGAGACAGAGCCACTAGAGCTGACATATTTCACCCTTCACCACCTACTCTGCTGCAAGCCCCACGGGATGCCGCCGCCTTGCTGACAAACAGCGCAGTGATGAAATCTAATCCTGGTGCCTGCCACGCTGCCAGCCTCCACTGCAGCAGCTGGAGGCTCCATAGTCCACACCAGGACAGAGCCCAGAGGATGACTGGCGGTGCTTTTTAAAGGCAGGAGTTTAGGGGCACTAGGCCTAAACTAACCTTAATGTTACAGAAGATGGTCGATAGGCCTACAGGTAAGAAACTCTGTGAACTTGTGACATCACACTCAGAATATCTGAGTTATATTTTACCACATCACTTCTAAGGCCTATAGTCCAGGCCTCACTTTAGTTTGCAATTGTTTCAGCATAATGTCATGTCAGTGGGTCTCTCAACTGACATTCATGACAGCTTGCCTCGCAAAGGAGCCAACCTTAGAAGAATTATCTTGATCCATTTTGTCTCTGCGTACTCAGTACATACTGTACTTGCAATGAGTAATGTGTCTTTCATGGTGGAAACGTACGTATGTGATTATGTCAATCAAACTACAGCTATTGTTGCATGAAACAGCTGCTATTCCCTACTAACGTCATCAGGCATTCTGGAGCAGTGCAGAAGTGTCATCCGAGGCTGCCATTGTCTTTGTTTCCTCCTCACGCAGCCTCACACAGCTTTACCAAACAGGAACACCTGAACAGACTGCAGGATTCCCAGGGCCCCAGATAGCTGGGGTTTATAGACGGGAGCTCGCAGTCAGTAAGTTAGCCAAGCAGGGAGGAGACTCATGGGAGGGGAGGGAGTGAACAGCTCTGAAAGTATTCTATTTATTTGGTGAACAGCAGGCAGGCAGTGCCTAGCTGGCCAAACCTCAGACTCAGAGCCAGAAACCCTTACCTGCAGCCTGTCGTGGCTCCCTAATAGGAGTCAGGTGCCAGGCGATAGAGGCGAAGTGAGCGAGCCGCCGCCAGGTGACAAAGCGCAGTCAGTCTCCTGACGCTTGGCAGATGAGGAGTCTGGGTAATGACCTGGCTACAACACGGCTCGGGGGGAGAGATGTGGGTCACATTTACGGGTGATGATAAGGTTGCCCCTTTACAGAATTGCTTATGGCGCCAGTGTGAGTATTAGTAACCAGATACACACCACTATGAATTTGTATGAGGCACATCAGAAATTAGGAACTCAATGAAATCAACATGTAAAAACACTTTGAGACCTACTGAAAAGTGTAAATGTAAATGTTATCCATTATTTTTATCATCAAGTATTTATCAACGCAAAGTTGTATACTATGCCCATCTAATAACAACTTATGTAGAGTCCTCCTGACACCTATCAAGATGAGTAGCTGACAGCATGTTACAAAGTCATTTCAATCACCAGAACCTCTCTATTTATTTATGTCCATAAAACCAATGTGGCCCTGTGGTCACAGTGTCCTGTGTCAGAGTAGCTGCAGAATAATCAGGCTCAGGCCAAATCCCATTAACCATGTGAAGAGCCTTTCACAGTCTTGGCAGGGAAAGCCAAAGCTGGCCTCCTAGCAAAAACACAAGTTTCACCCAGACAGACCAAATTGGAGGGTAGGTATGCTAATGTACTAAAGGATAAGTATTAAATGATAAATATACTGTATGTGAGCTAACAGAGACATAAGCAGCTTTGGGCTTTTGATTACACATAAATATATATATATATATATATGGCAGGGAAAGCCAAAGCTGGCCTCCTAGCAAAAACACAAGTTTCACCCAGACAGACCAAATTGGAGGGTAGGTATGCTAATGTACTAAAGGATAAGTATTAAATGATAAATATACTGTATGTGAGCTAACAGAGACATAAGCAGCTTTGGGCTTTTGATTACACATAAATATATATATATATATTTTTTTTTGTAAATACAATTGAAGTAATCTCACAAACAAAGCCATCAAAATATGAACTTTAAGAGAATATTATAATCAATACCATTACTCTCTCTGGCTGTTTAGGCCTATAATATCTTATTGCAGGTGTTTAAGTGCTCCAGAGTGGCGGTGGGCAGAGTGGACCAGCGGCCTAGTCACTCACCGTAGCGTCAATAATGTGTGGTATCAGGGCCAGCCATCTGGACTGACAGAACTCACATAAATTATATCCCCACAGTACTGACACTTTCCCACTAATACTAGATTCATATTCTATTCATATTTCATACAATAAATACATGGAGTGGAAAACCTCAAATCACACTAACGAGGTCTGGTGTTGTCATTTCTGGTTTAACCCCAGACAGAAAGATCAGAACCTCGGAGTGGATAGARGCCAACTATAGACAACATGGCACACATTCTACTATATAGGGAGCACCTTCTCTGGCCTGGTTTAGGGAATGAGTGTACTTTAGAATGACAGAATTGTCTTGTTTTAATTCCTTTGTCCCCTACCAGAATCCCTCAAAACCAAATCCCCAACCTACCACGAGCCACCACTTCACCCTCCATGATCACAATCAGCAGTGTGTCAGACTATCTATGGTCTGACCCTGAACAGGWGAGAGTCATTCTCATCATCGCATTATAAATATAATGGGTAACTCCTAATGCAGCATCCACGTCATTTACAGTCGTCAACATGACTATACTCTGCATCCTGCCAACTTGCTGTTGATGACCCTGGGCAATGCAAACAATACACAGTATCAAGAATATAGCAGACAGATAGGGTACCGAAACCATTTCCATACCCTTGCTCTCAGCAGAGAAGCTTCAGCAGTYCAATGAGAACCAATCAATATCAGCAACATTGTGCTGGCCAAATCTGATTTAGTCAGATTTAGTCCATTAATTCAYCTCGTCTTTGCCAAGCCCCTGCTAAACTGCACTCTAAAAATATACCTGAATGCAATTTCCTGTGTGGGGAAAATGACCGCCAGCTGAGCGCAATTAAGGAAATGCAGGTAAGGATGTTAATGTGAAGGGATTACGGTAGGTGGACGGGTGTGGTCACGATAGGAGGCCTACAGTAAGTACTAGACTGTGCAATAGGCTACACTGTAAGCCTAATGAGAGAGAATGTATTTTGTTAGTTCTGTATTGCATTAAAGAAACCCTGCAATCTCAACACTGCTTGTTTTGTCCACCAAAACATGCACACACACACACACACACACACACACACACACACACACACACACAGTCATTTTACAAAGCAAAGATTAAGTGTACTGTATGTTACAATTTCTTATACTTCAAATAAGCAAAATGGATCAATAGTGCCATGATGTGCAGAGTAAAAATATATGTCGGAATGGATTTTTTCAAACAAAACAACCTATGAGCTCAGGGGCTCAGGGGCACTATTTCCTGCCGATCAGCTACTGTACAGTATTATCCTAAACTGGAGCAGACTGCAATGCTGTTGCCTTCTCGATGCCAAATGTCACACTGCTTTAAGCAGCGTGAGCAGTACATACRGTAGTAGGTCAGTAGCTCCCTGGAGGTCTTACCTCATCATCACCCCCGTCCTCACCTAGGGTCTGCTCTCCCTCCTGGGCATGTGAGCCAGCCCATGGCCCCATGTCCAGCTCTGGTTGCCCCAGAGAGAGTGAGAGGTGGCAGGGGAAAGCAGGTAAGATGGAACCCTGGAGTACTGGCTACCTGTCTCCAGGTAAATGGCTCAGACTGAGGTCTACGGCTGGGTTGAGMGGTGGCAGGGCGGAGTGAGGTGGGGAGGTTGAAGACACTAGCAGCATTGCTGGATAGTTCTAAATAATACCTACTGTATCATGTGAGGCTTGCCACTGGTGGTGACCTGGCTGCCCCAGACAGAGCACCTAGCTGAGCCAGGAACCTGAGGATGGAGCAGTGAGTGATGATGGCCTAGTGTCCCTCTGTATGGCCCTTGACCAAGTCCTCTGATGGATGCCCTGAAGGGCTTTGGTGCCACAGATATTAGGGGACCAAGATAGTTCATTATTGTATATTGAAAATGTCCGATGTGCAAATTGACAATAAGGAATCTGTTGACAATTGCCCTGTTTATCAAAAGTACTGTAAAAACTTGTCAATAATCAACTGACTGGCTTTCTTGATGTCTATAGTATTCTCTCGATTATGCAATCTGGTTTTCGCTCAGGTTATGGATGTGTGACTACAATCTTAAAAGGTCCTAAATAATGTCACCATTGCTCTTGTTTCTAAGCAATGTTGTGCTGCTATTTTATTGACTTGGCCAAAGTTTTTGATACGGTAGACCATTCCATTCTTGTGGGCCGGCTAAGGAGTAGTGGTGTCTCTGTGGGGTCTTTGGCCTGGTTTGCTAACTACCTCAAAGAGCACAGTGTATAAAGTCAGAACATCTGCTGTCTCAGCCACTGCCTGTCACCAAGGAACTACCCCAATGCTCGATCCTAGGCCCCACGCTCTTCTCTTTTTACATCAACAACATAGCTCAAGCAGTAGGAAGCTTTCTCTTCCATTTATATGCAGATGATTCAGTCATATACTCTGCTGGCCCCTCCCCGGATTTAGTGTTAAAAGCTCTACAACAAAGCTTTCTTAGTGTCCAACAAGCTTTCTCTGCCCTTAACCTTGTTCTGAACACCTCCAAAACAAAGGTCATGCGATTTGGTAAGAAGAATGCCCCTCTGCCCACCGGTGTGATTACTACCTCTGAGGATTTAGAGCTTGAGGTAGTCACCTCATACAAGTACTTGGGAGGATTGTTAGACAGTTCACTGTCCTAATCTCAGCACATATCAAAGCTGCAGGCTAAGGTTAAATCTAGACTTGGTTTKATCTATAGTGTTTTCATGTGTTGCTGCAATGCTATGTTGTCGTCTTAGGTCTCTCTTTATGTAGTGTTGTGGTGTCTATCTTGTCGTGATGTGTGTTTTGTCCTATATTTTTATTTTAATCCCAGCCTCTGTCCCCGCAGGAGGCCTTTGCCTTTTGGTAGGCCGTCATTGTAAATAAGAATTTGTTCTTAACTGACTTGCCTAGTTAAATGAAAGTTTAACAAAAAAATAGGATGACTTACTGCTCCAAGTGTATAGTGAATGACCAGTGGTCATCATAGCCTCCTCTGCCAGCCTGTACCATTCTTGGCCGCTTTCCATGGTCCAGGAGAGGTGACAATTAGAGGAGCACTGTGTCACCCAGGTAAGACGAGTGTCATGATGTCACCGCCAGCCCGTCTTTCACATGTAAGAACTCACACAACGCCTGTCACCTTCCACAACAAACTTCGTAAGGTGATCCCCTTAACCCCTTTTGTCACAGACTGGACACAATAGGTGTATTCCAAAACCAGTGAGACACGAARGAAAAGCTCCCTTCAAACTAGAACAATTACAGAACAATTACCACAAATGGGGGAATTAACCCGATGACATCATGTGTCAATGTACTATGGGAATGTACACTTGTTTTCTCAAGGTCCTAAAGCCGCCAAATACAAGGGCAGTTCCAAAGCGTGTAATCAAATCACATCGATAGCCAGGTCTTTGACAGAGATACCTTCACAGAGCTCCCGGGATCCCGAGTGGCGCAGCGTTCTAATGCACTGCATCTCAGTGCTTAACACCCTGGTTTGATTACAGGCTGTGTCACAACTGACAACTGGCCGTGATTGGGAGTCCCATAGGGTGGCGCACAATTGGCCCAGGTTTGGCCGGTGTAGGCCGTCATTGTAAATAAGAATTTGTTCTTAACTGACTTGCCTAGTTAAATAAAGGTTTAAGAAAAAACAGAAAAAACAAATACCCCATGGTTATCTTTATCAGATGGGGTAAGGCGCCATTCAAACATCACGCCAGGGTAAGCCTACACAAAACAAAGCCCTTATTTTAAGTGCTTCTAAAATCCCCTATGGGAAAAATGGTGGAAAAAACAATTGGAACCATTTCCTTGTTTGACTGATAGGTTTTATGGTTATTATGACTCATACTGTGGTACTCTATACTGACACACTATGGCCTCAAAGACCTTTTCTGACCAACACATTGCTATTTTAACATTGCCCATGGAATCATTATTTTATTTTCTGTCTCATTATGTTTGATGGAGTGTTTTTTTGTTGTTGCTGTAAAATGTKTTTTTAATGTTTTTCATATAAACTCAGATATCTCAGATCTCACTTCATTCTTCAGAAATCACTCAAATAGAGGGAGGTGAAATACAACATTCTTAATATCTTTCTGAGCAGGCAGGTCTTCACACATTACACAATGATGGTCCGGTCCCCATGGAGGAGGTGGGTTATGTTTTGGSACTACCATCCAACCGTGCATACTCTACCATGACTCAGTGTTGAGGAACAACAGAGTTTAATGCGACAAAGCCAGTCACTAATTAACAACCCTCCTGGGTTGCTGTTTACCCAGCACTCACTGCAAATCATATGAATGTATATTAGACTTTGTTGAGCCACCCAGCTGTCCTCTTTCAGCGATGCCACAGTGACCGTGCCATGGAAACAGCGTCCAGGACAACGGTCTGTCCCATGGCCGTCACGGCCCTGTGGAACAAAGGGACAGATAACAGCCGCCCCTGGCAGAGGGGACACCTCTTGGCTCACTGGCTTCATTGTGGTGGCAGCGGAGCTCCACACGTTTGGGGCCTCGACCATGTGACAAGCTGTGACAGAAAGCCTGACAGCCTTTGTGCTCGCTGGGCACTGTGGCCCAGCATACAAGCCTCAGCGACCCTTTAACTGACACATTTCACCTCCATCTTAACACTGACTAAGCCACAAATGAAGTGGAAAGAAAATAGTCAGAATTTTTTTTAGCAAGAGAGTTGAATGAGAAACAGTGGTTTGGATGAGTGGTGGGTGAGTATACATACGTGTGTGATTCTGACCTGAGTGGGGATGGGGAATGTATAGGATTCTCACTTATGAATATCAAGCAATTCATGAGTGTAACTCCTTTTAGCCTCAAGTTAGGCCAACACCCAGAAGGGCTGACTATATCTCCATCTTCCCTGCTCCTGTCATGCGAGTAAAGTGACAGTGTGAACCCCCTGCTTTCTGACCCAGAAACAGCCCTGTAATCCACTGGAGGTGAGGTCTCTCTAAATTACCTGCTTTAATTCTGAGCGTCCAGTGTCAGCCGAGGAACCATATCAGGGACAGGCGGCAGTGTAGTGCATACGGTGGCCCGTCCCCAGAGGGGTGGCAGGCTGAGTTGGGCTAACTAGAAGTAGGAGCTGAGCCTTAGGGCTGGAGCACACAACATGGTCCAGGCCACACAATCCACTGGAGCCAGTCTTATGAATGTGCACCAGGTCCCCCTCACTAAATGTTTTACCACTGCAAAACAGAACAGGGTAGACAAGTACCCACAAAAAAAACAAAGTATGAAGCAGTTGGGGTGTTGAAAGTGTCTTTTCATGTATTAGCACTTCTCCTCTGTGTATCAAAAGTATGTCATTGCAGCAAAATACCATTGACATTTCACATCCTGCAGTGAGGCACTTCATGCCTCTGTGTCTTGTGATGCCGCAGTGGGTTTCCAAGGCTGCCTACAGAGACCAGCAACAACAACATCACCAGTCGATAAAAGAGCCTGAAAGTCAACCAGCCTCTGCTAAAAAGCTCAAAAGATACAACTGTTTTCTTTGCAACAGTTCTTGTTGAACATTTCTCATTATGTACAAGAGGTTCTTATTATCAAMTTTTTTTGTCTCTCTCAGTATGAAGTTAAACGTTCTTCAGACAAACGCTGACAGTGTCAATGCCAACTAATAAAACATCCTAGCCTGAGGCTTAAGTTCAAAGCACTACTCTGGGAAAAAGGTCAGGGAAGGGCATCACTGCCACCGTGCTCCAATTAGATTTACATGACTAAAATGAGATGATTGACATTATTCATGATTGACAATGTTAAAGGACTTGACTGTAGTAGCATATTGAAGTTTCCATATTTCTGTTGTGCCTTTGGACTGGGTGATTTATATTTGTTTGTGGGTGCTCATGTCATTTCCGAGAACATATGCAATGTTTTTCCACATTATCACAATCTACTACATGTAATTTCTGTGCTGATTGAAARGACCAACAAGGAATTCTTAACCACTTCTAACCATTTTTCTTCATCCAAAAGAGKCCCGTCATACTTCATAAGCTACCTTGTCTTAAGCCATTTTTCTCCTTCATTCTTCCATTCCTTGTTTTTATCCTCATTTCACACTGACATCCTGTTGAAGTAGTTATTAATAGTCCCAGTCCCAGGTAGCATGGAAGACACTTCCTGTTCTGTCTCACTTCAAAGAGAATGAGTCATTCCTGCCTGCAGGTGACTGTCAATTCCCATTGCAGTGGTGGCCTGTACGAAAACTTAATCAGCAGAGAGTGGAACCAGAGTGGAACTTGGCCTGGTGTTGAGATGCGATGTATGGCCCGCGTGAATCTCCCTGAGGTCCAGGTGAACGGGTCAGTAGGGGAGTCAGGTCAGGGTCCTACCTGCGCTGCTGGAGCTCTCAACACTAAGAAAGCCTAGAGAGCCCTCTATTGAAACACTGTAGAATGCTATGCTGCACCAATAATGTGGCCCAGATTTGAATGATCCCAATGTTCCTTACTTTATAACAAGTCTCAGTTTAGTCGTACAGGTGTATGGATGCACGCAGGGTACACCTCACCTTTTCCTTCAGATCAATGTGATTTTTTTTAATAAGAGTTCTATGACCATGTAATTAACCGGGTTTGTGACACGGGTCTGGTTTACTCTGCTTTCTGTTGACAGTAAACAGGTTGTAGAGAGGGCAGAGGCGAGAATCAGCTGATGGGCAGTCGGCATTTCTAATAGTACATGCTCAGTGAGTGTGGAGTTCACAACAGTCCAGCACCCTGTCTTCCAGCCCAAGGGGCAAAGACTCCGCAGGCACAACGGAAGAATGTGTTCATGAATAAATCAGCCCGCTGAGCCCACACAATGAGCATAAACATTTGTTTAATGGCTACTAAATGAGCGTGGGCCAAATTGACTGCTGCACACACCACAGCCCTCCCTCCCTCTCCTYACCTCCTGATCTAAAGAGCTGCTTATGGAAAGGGGGTGAATAAGAGCAGATAAGACCTATTAGCTCCTTCTCATTTCTCTATCAAAATCAAGCCACGTTTTTTTTTTTTTACAGTGGCTCAGTCTAAGTAAACAGCTAATACGAGCTTTGGAAATAACACCATCGCTTTAGGGTACTTTGAGCAGACATAAGGATCTACTGTATTGAAAGAGTAATGGCAGGCTCACAGGCCAAATATCTGGAAAACACCCCTGTGCTTTTCTGACAGTGTTTTTGTCCTACCTTTTTTAGCAGTGGTAAGGAGACATTATTCCTCTCCTTTATCAGATTTTCCAAATTCTTCGTCATTGCATTCCTGTAAAAAACTAATTAGATTAGAGTTTATTAGTCACATGCACAAGGTCACAGATGTAATAGCAGAGTAACGTGAAAATCTTAAACTCCGAGCTCCAACAGTGCAGGTTAAAGAGAAGTGGATGAAACAACAATACAAATAATAATAATAATATACATATTTACAATGGTAACAATGATAAATGTCCATTTGGGGTGAGGGCAGAAATACATAATGTCCTGTGATATAACATATTTATGTTAGGTGTTTTAACAGCCTCGTTTACCTCAGAGAAACTAAAGGTTTTCCAATTTGTATTTTTATTTATTCTAGAAAGGATGCCCTTTTCTTGGTTTGTGTAGGCTGAGGTATATAATAGCCTAATCTCTACAGCTCCAACGAGCAGGGAGCCTGGATCTGTTGTAAACCAATGGCAAACTACTGACCCCCACTGGCAAAGACCTGCTTCAAAATAAAAACATTACCCACCTTTCTCCATTCCTTTCTAAATGGGCTCATTCTTGTTCACAACTTCTATTACACGTTTTGTTTTGGCTTATGATTATATTTTTCCAACACCTGCCACCACTGCTACAATACAGTAGACCTAGGCTAGACTATTTGGATATTATTGCAATTTCACATCGCTATTACAAATGTGTCATGTAAAAATCGGACATGTAATTATAGTCAATCACATAACATGCAAAAACATTTTGTCCCCATCTGCTACAAATAGCCTACTAACCTCTTCTCCGTGGATCTATTAGTCGCACTCATGGTTTATCATAGTCTATCTACTCTTATGGTAAAAATCTAACATTTTACTGTGCTGTGACGGTCATGGTTGACCTCCCGAGTACTTCCTAAACAATGATGATAACGTGAGGACGGGTCCCGCTGCGTCAATGTAGCTGAGCTGTGGAGGGGGGGCGTGCCTCCCTCGCTTCAACCGTGGCGCTCTATGGCGTTCTCTCCGTAACCAGGGGGATGTCTCATTACTCCAAACACTACGGATCTGATGGCGTCACAGTTACATTAGTTCCCTAATGTCTATTTGTTCTAATTTCGGTCGATTCCATGAGTCCTTTTGGTGTTACAGTTGAAGTCAGAAGTTTACATACACTTAGGTTGGAGTCATTAAAACTCGTTTTTCAACCACTCCGCACATTTCTTGTTAACAAACTATAGTTTTGGCAAGTCAGTTAGGACATCTACTTTGTGCATGACACAAGTAATTTTTCCAACAATTGTTTACAGACAGATTATTTCACTGTATCACAATTCCAGTGGGTCAGATGTTTACATACACTAAGTTGACTGTGCCTTTAATCAGCTTGGAAATTTCCAGAAAATAATACCAGGGCTTTAGAAGCTTCTGACAGGCTAATGACATCATTTGAGTCAATTGGAGGTGTACCTGTGGATGTATTTCAAGGCCTACCTTCAAACTCAGTGCCTCTTTGCTTGACATCATGGGAAAATCAAAAGAAATCAGCCAAGACCTCAGAAAAAAGTCTGGTTCATCCTTGGGATTTACAAACGCCTGAAGGTACAATGTTCATCTGTACAAACAATAGTACCCAAGTCTAAACACCATGGGACCACGCAGCCGTCATACCGCTCAGGAAGGAGACGCGTTCTGTCTCCTAGAGATGAACGTACTTTGGTGCGAAAAGTGAAAATCAATCCCAGAACAACAGCAAAGGACCTTGTGAAGATGCTGGAGGAAACAGGTACAAAAGTATCTATATCCACAGTAAAACGAGTCCTATATCGACATAACCTGAAAGGCCGCTCAGCAAGGAAGAAGCCACTGCTCCAAAACCGCCATAAAAAAGCCAGACTACGGTTTGCAACTGCACATGGGGACAAAGATTGTACTTTTTGGAGAAATGTCCTCTGTTCTGATGAAACAAAAATAGAACTGTTTGGCCATAATGACCATCGTTATGTTTGGAGGAAAAAGGGGAAGCTTGCAAGCCGAAGAACACCATCCCAACCGTGACGCACAGGGGTGGCAACATCATGTTGTGGGGGTGCTTTGCTGCAGGAGGGACTGGTGCACTTCACAAAATAGATGGCCTCATGAGGGAGGAAAATTATGTGGATAGCAACATCTCAAGACATCAGTCAGGAAGTTAAAGCTTGGTCGCAAATGGGTCTTCCAAATGGACAATGACCCCAAGCATACTTCCAAAGTTGTGGCAAAATGGCTTTAGGACAACAAAGTCAAGGTATTAGAGTGGCCATCACAAAGCCCTGACCTCAATCCCATAGAAAATATGTGGGCAGACCTGAAAAAGCGTGTGCGAGCAAGGAGGCCTACAAACCTGACTCAGTTACACCAGCTCTGTCAGGAGGAATGAGACAAAATTCACCCAACTTATTGTGGGAAGCTTGTGGAAGGCTACTTGAAACGTTTGACCCAAGTTAAATAATTTAAAGGCAATGCTACCAAATACTAATTGAGTGTATGTAAACTGCCGACCCACTGGGAATGTGATGAAAGAAATAAAAGCTGAAATAAATCATTCTCTCTACTATTATTCTGACATTTCACATTCTTAAAATAAAGTGGTGATCCTAACTGACCTAAGACAGTGACTTTTTACTAGAATTGTGAAAAACTGAGTTTAAATGTATTTGGCTAAGGTGTATGTAAACTTCCGACTTCAACTGTATCGGGTTTGGACCAGGTAGTGTCCTTCCCCGAGGCCCCAAGGTCATAAACGTATTATAAAGAATGACCCAAATAAGAAAGGGATTTTTTTGTCACTTGGCATGTACAGTAACTGTAGCCTAGAAAATCATATCTACAATGGTAGGCTATGCCTGCTGTGACTTTTTTCTTCATACATCTTCACATCTGTTGTTATTAGGAAATGATCTGATAGTCACTGATGTGTTTACTTATCTTCAGCCAACAGTCCAATAAGCTACTGAACAATTCCACTGAAGAAATCAATATCCTTGCAGTTGCCACCAGATGCAGTATACACCATCAAGATAATTCCTGATTAAATTCAGTGAAACACCTGTAATGCTTATCATGCAGTCACTACAATAAATGAAGTATGACAATAATACTGTAGTGGCTATACAACCCAATAATAGTGGCTAGGCTATCTGAGATATTTGTTAAGTTCAGTCTATGTGCGATTTGTGGCTGATAAACTGTCATCCAGGATGGAGAGACGTGTAAGAAAATCAGTTAAATACCTGTAATGGACACAGCATGCATCTTTAATATGGGTCTTGTCTATGGATTGTGAAATCAAAACCTGCTTAAGTCCCTGTAACTCCAAACAGAGCCCTTCTAAGGTGCCAAATGCTTGTAGAGTTCTACTACAGACACAAACAACTGGCTCACAAACAGGGCCATTAAACAAGTGTATCCCTCTAAGCCAAAGGGACATCAGAACACAGTTCAGGTTTCCATAGATACTGTATATTGAGAGTATAGTAAGCCTGGGCTACAACAACACATGCTGTATGTTTGACTGCCATGACAAGAGTTACAAATGCCAACTGAGAAAAATGAGACTTCCATTCACTGAAAGTGACTTCTGTTATCTTTATCACTAAATAAGGTACGTGTAAAGCTAAAAATAGATATATAAATAACTAAATTGTAAAATGAATCATTGAAGAGCTCATTTATGAAACCTTTCCACTAACATCTCTAGTCTTTCTTCTGTGCATGAAAGCACTGCAAGTTTGGGGCTTTGGAAAATACACAGAAGCCACAGCCAAGCACATCTATAGGTAGTAAAAACATTGTTGAAGATTTTGAAATATCCCTTTTTTTATTCTTCAGTGTTTTTAGGCTTCTTTTCATCTGCTTTCGTAGAGGCTGAGCTGTTTTGGTTTTCTTCCCCATTTCCACTTTCTTTGCAGTGAACTCCTCATTGCTCTAATCCTCCTCATCAAAAATCTGGTCATGCTTTGATGGGTGGTTTGGTGGAAACAGATTAAGCCTAATCCTAGGCTAAATTGCACTTTTAAACTGGGCTAACTGAAATTGCATTTCTCAGACATGGTTTAAAATAGTCTCAGGCTTGCCCTAGTCTAGATTGAAAAAGTCTGATTTCCAGAAGGACGATTAGAGTTAATCTAGATCTAAGTGAAGGCTTAAATGAAACCTGGCCAGAGGCAGGCTTAACTTCAGATTAATGGATGTTGGCCGCCAGGTTGACCTTGGCAATGGAGGAGAATGGATTACCTGGACTATTTCAATGATGATCAAACAGCACCACCAAGGCCAGACAGAAAGGTGGTTATAGACAGGAGTAACCCACGGAAGGATTTTGATGAAATCAATTTCCGTGACCATTTCCGTATGTACAAAGAAATTGCAACTGACATTATTTGTTTGCTTGAGCCAAGGATTTTAGCTGACTCTCTTCATGGGAGGTCCATCTCTCCTTCCCTACAAGTACAGATCACCTTGAGGTTTTTGGCATCTAGATTTTTGTGCTGTAAGTGAACCGACTCTATGTAGAATAGTCCACAAAGTCTGCAATGCTACGTGTGAACTGAAAGACAGTAACATCAAGTTCCCTGATGCTGCTGCTCAAGACAACTACGAGGAAGAGTTCTATGAATATGGGTTTCTTCTCTGGAGTCATTGACTGTATAGATAGATGTCATGTTCCCATCAAGTGTCCCTCTTCATCAGATGCTGAGGAGTACAGGAATCTTAAAAAATGGTTCTCAATAAATCTCCAACATTGTTGCACGTTGGAAAGGTGCAACTCATGACAAAGATTTTCCAAAACTCCTCTTCGTATGCTTAGCTTGAAGGCGTACAACATAGTGGAATCATACTTGGTCGACAGTGTGTATGCACAAACCAACTTCTTGTTCACCCCCCCATCTCCATGCAATAGGACCTGAGCAACAACGGTACAACCAAGCTCACATCCGCATAAGCGGTATAGTGGAGCGCATGTTTTGAGTGTGGAAGAGTATTTCCAGTGTCTCGGAAACACATAGCGCTTTCAACCAAGATGCTGCATTCTCATAATTGCAACAGCCGTGCTACACTGAGGCAGACAATGACAGAAACGTACAAGACTGCAGAGATGCTTTTGCTACGCAGCACTTCTCACAACAAAGATAGCTCACGTGGGGCAGCAGGTAGTGGGGCGGCAGGTAGGCTAGTGGTTAGAGCGTTTGGCCAGTAACCGACAGTTTGCTGGATCGAATCCCCGAGATGACAAGGTAAAAACCTGTCGTTCTACCCCTGAACAAGGCAGTTAACCCACTGTTCCCTGGTAGGCTGTCATTGTAATTAAGAATTTGTTCTTGCCTAGTTAAATAAAATGTTTTAATTAAAAAGTGATTGGAGCAAACAGTAGCCATGGATTGGTAACAAAAAGGTTTTTAATTCACAAATGGAAATGTCAGGACCTCAAACTGGTGCTGGTTCGAGAAGAACATTGGTACRSMTGCTGCTTCGTGTTTCTCTCCTCCTCCGTCATAGCCAACTCAACATGAAGAACATTGGTACWGCTGCTGCTTCGTGTTTCTCTCCTCCTCCGTCATAGRCAACTCAACATGAAGAACATTGGTACAGCTGCTGCTTCGTGTTTCTCTCCTCCTCCGTCATAGCCTATTCAACATGGAGGATTTGCATCTTCAAATCAAATTTTATTTGTCACATGCGCCGAATACAAAAGGTGTATTCAGTGAAATGCTTATTTACAAGCCCTTAATGTCACATGCGCCGAATACAACAGGTGTATTCAGTGAAATGCTTATTTACAAGCCCTTAACCAACAATGCAGTGAAGAAAAAAATTTGTTAAGGAAGTATTTACTAAAATAAACTGAAGTAAAAAATACTTTTTTTAAAATGAAAAATAATTAAGGAGCGAGGCTATGTACAGGGGTTACTGGTACAGAGTCAATGTGCGGAGGCACCGTTTAGTCGAAGTAATTGAGGTAATATGTACATGTAGGTGGAGGTAAAGTGACTATGCATGGATAATAAACAGAGAGTAGCAGCACTGTAAAAATGGAGGTGAGGCGGGGCAATGCAAATAGTCCGTATAGCCATTTGATTAGCTGTTCAGGAGTCTGGGAGTAGAAGCTGTTAAGAAGCCTTTTGGACCTGGACTTGGCGCTCCGGGACTGCTTGCCATGCGGTAGCAGAGAGAACAGTCTATGACTAGGGTGGCTGGAGTCTTTGGCAATTTTTGGGCCTTCCTCTGGCACCGCCTGGTATAGAGGTCCTGGATGGCAGGAAGCTTGGCCCCAGTGATGTACTGGGCCGTACGCACTACCCTCTGTAGTGCCTTGTGGTCGGAGGCCGAGCAGTTGCCATACCAGGCGGGGATGCAACCAGTCAGGATGCTCTCAATGGTGCAGCTTAAGAACTTTTTGAGGATCTGAGGACCCATGCCAAATCTTTTCAGTCTCCTGAGGGGGGAATAGGCATTGTCGTGCCCTCTTCACGACTGTCTTGGTGTGTCCTTGTTTCCATGATAGTTTTGTTGGTGATGTGGACATCAAGGAACTTGAAGCTCTCAACCTGCTCCACTACAGCCCCGTCGATGTGAATGTGGGCGTGCAAAGCCCCCCTTTTCCTGTAGTCCACAATCATCTCCTTTGTTTTGATCACGTTGAGGGAGAGGTTGTTATCCTGGCACCACACTGCCAGGTCTCTGACCTACCTATAGGCTGTCTCATTGTTGTCGGGGATTAGGGCTACCACTGTTGTGTCGTCGGCAAACTTAATGATGGTGTTGGAGTCTTGCTTGTTCATGCAGTCATGGGTGAACAGCAAGTACAGGAAGGGACTGAGCACGCACCCCTGAGGGGGCCCCGTGTTGAGGATCAGCGTGGCAAATGTGTTGTTACCTACACTTACCACCTTGGGTTGGCCCGTATGGAAGTCCAGGATCCAGTTGCAGAGGGAGGTGTTTAGTCCCAGGGTCCTTAGCTTAGTGATGAGCTTTGAGGGCACTATGGTGTTGAACGCTGAGCTGTAGTCAATGAATAGCATTCTCACATAGGTGTTCCTTTAGTCCAGGTGGGAAAGGGCAGTATGGAGTCAATAGAGATTGCATAATCTGTGGATCTGTTGGGGCGGAATGCAAATTGGAGTGGGTCTAGGGTTTCTGGGATAATGGTGTTGATGTGAGCCATGACTAGTCTTTCTAAGCACCACATGGCTACAGACATGAGTGCTATGGGTCGGTTGCCATTTAGGCAGGCTACCTTGGTGTACTTGGGCACAGGGACTATGGTGGTCTGTTTGAAACATGTTGGTATTACAGACTCGGTCAGGGACAGGTTGAAAATGTCAGCGCATGCTCGCATGCTTGGTCAGCGCATGCTCAGAGTACACGTCCTGATAATCCATCTGGCCCTGCGGCCTTGTGAATGTTGACCTGTTTAAAGGTCTTACTCACATCGGCTACTGAGAGCGTGATCACACAGTCATCCGGAACAGCTGATGCTCTCATGTATGCTTCAGTGTTGCTTGCCTCGAAGCAAGCACAGAAGTTATTTAGCTCGTTTGGTAGGCTCGTGTCACTGGGCAGCTCGCGGCTGTGCTTCCCTTTGTAGTGCTTCGGAGCTGGTGTAGTATGATTCAATCTTAGTCTTGTATTGACGCTTTGCCTGTTTGATGGTTTGTCGAAGGGCATAGCGGGATTTCTTATAAGCGTCCGGGTTAGGATCCAGCTCCTTGAAGCGACAGCTATTCGTATCATGCTCCTCTTTTAAATACATTAATTTGCGCTCATTAAATGCCATGGCCAGTTTCTCATGCATGCTCAGCCTCTGTTTTTGTCCTCTGGCCCAGTTTAGTGACATGTTCGCYTGCTAACCTTCATCCTGTTAAGACAAGTCCCCTCCAAGCTATGGTGATCATCTGCCTCTAGAAAATGATTACATTGCTGCATTAGAGAGCATTATGTCTTCAAGAGTTGTGTTCATTACATCATTTTTATTATGGGAGTGCAAGAGATGACTGACAACATCACATATTCCCTGCTGTCCAGGGATGGCATATGTTGAATGAATGTGTCCTACTAAATGAGGATTGGAACGGTCCCCAATCAGAACTGTCCAAATGGTCATCATCTGGGATACCTTCCAGGGGTTACTGGTTATCAATGATCCCGGTCAACAAGTCCCCCAGCTCATCTGTCTGTCACACCCTGATCTGTTTCACCTGTCTTTGTGATTGTCTCCACCCCCCTCCAGGTGTCGCCCATCTTCCCCATTATCCCCTATGTATTTATACCTGTGTTCTCTGTTTGTCTGTTGCCAGTTCGTTTTGTTTCGTCAAGCCTACCAGCAGTTTTTCCCTCTGCTCCTGTCTCTCGATTGTTGCTGTTTCCTAGTTTCCCCAGTGTTGACCATTCTGCCTACCCTGAGCCTGCCTGCTGTCCTGTACCTTTGCCCCACCTTTCTGGATTACGGACCTCTGCCTGCCCTGACCCTGAGCCTGCCTGCCGTCCTGTACCTTTGCCCCACCTATGGTCCTACCAGTCTTGAAATGCTCCCTACGAGCAACAGCATGTCTTCTTTAAGTAGATTTGTTTGTTTTTTCACAGGAACAGGAAGTCAAGAGAATACAGAAATTATATTAATCATTATGTATGATATTGTTTGTTACATTTGTCACACAAATACATTTAGAGGCCACTGTGTTGTATTACACAAGAACATTTTCCCATTTTACATTAAGTTGTTGTCGAGTCCTTTTGTTTACTTTTTCAGTTGAGTTAATTCATTACAAATGGTAGTCCAGGCCTTCTTTTTCTTATTTTCTGTTGTTGACTCATGCTTTTTGTTGTCGATAATTAGGTGATTTGACACAATTCGCTTCAAGACGTTTTTTCAAAGTCACTGTAATTCTTTGAATGTTTTCTTTCACCTCCATCCATTGTTTGGTTTAGGTGAATTGCTCTAATTCCACACAATGCTTATGTATTAGGGGTCCATACCTGTTTTTTTAAGCATCCTCAGGTCCGTACCAAGTACACACWGTTAATGTAATCAGGCTTCAAAGATGAACTGGTTAGTCCTTACTTACCTTAGTCTGGGACTCCCTTGTCTATAACTAATTAATCTGAAATTAAGCAATGTCTCAAAGTACCATTTTTWAAATCTGGATTCATTTAAGTAGAATTAGCCTAGTCCTGATTTAAACTCTGTCTGCCCCGGAGTGTGTAAGAATGACAGTAGTAGTAATTGCATTGTAATCCAGAATCGTGTTTTACACATATGTTACTCACAGTTTGAGACCACTAAACCAAAACACTGCTATGCAGTCCAACAAAATGAACAATATATTCTGGGCTTTAATACACTGTACATCAGTGTTTCCCAACTCCAGTACCCCCAAACAGTACACATTTTTGATGTATCCCCAGACAAGCACACCTGATTCAACTTGTCAACTAATCATCAAGCCCTCAATGAGTTGAATCAGGTGAGTTTGTCTAGGGTGGGGCTACAACAAAATGTTTTGCTGCAATCATTATTCTCCCCACCATCTTCAGTACGGATCTCTGTTGATCTGTAGCTTTGGCAACTGCCTGTCTCTCCCTGGAGGGGTTGACATTGGATCCCCTCTCATTTGTGACCTCATGAAGGCCTAAGAGAGAGAGAAACTCATTAGAACAAAGAGACTATAGGCAGGGTTTAATGTTACGGTCATGATTTACAGTATGTTTAGCTCTGTCTGACATGTTATACAGCAGGGTTGACAAAGTACTGGGTGCTTTCTCTAGGACAACTACAGCTCTTTGATCACAGAGAGAGAACAGTATGTTGGTGAATCCACTTCATTCTCTTTGTCATCCTAAAACAATCTGATAAACACACACAGTGACTGTCTATACGCTTGCCTAGCATGGCTATGATTTCCCCTATGAAGATCCATGTTGCACGGATGGATTCACTGATCAAAATAGTGCCTAACTTGTTGGCAGTGTGTGAAGATGTTTTTCTGTGTGACACCTACAAAACATGTAGCGTTTTTAAAAATCAAAATACAAATTATAGGCCTACATTCTTTGAATCCTGACTGAAAGATTTGCTTGATTGACACAGACTCTTGTCTCTCTGTGGTTCTTTGACAAGGACACAATCTTTCTTGCTGGAAGGTCCTTTCATACAGGCAAAATCTTCATCTGATTGAACAAAAAATAATAATAATCCAAAACCTGGGGCTTTGACATTCTGTAACAGTTGCTATCATCATCATCATCATTCCCATACCATCATCAAGCTCCATCAAGTCTGAGTAATTTAATTGATTCTTGGCTCTGTTGACAAGAAAAAATAGTCCTCATTCATCACACTCAAATGAAACAGTTATCATAGTCTTTGCGGCTGGGTCGTGCCATGTCATTTCAGCAAGCCATGACACCCACCATCTCAGATTGTTCTGAAATCGTTTCTGTAGTTAGAAACAGATAAAATTAGCATTCCTGCTACATTATTATGTTGAAATATAATTTGATCTGAGAAATTAAGTTTATTGATTGCACCCAAATTGGCCGTTTTAAGTTATAGGATGCATATAATATTAAATAAAGTACCTAACATCCGAGTTGGACAAAACTTTTTTCTAACAATGTGTTAGACATGAGGTATCCAAAGAAAAGGTCAAAAGCCACCCACGGACCCCGAACCCCCCCCCACACCAATCCTAACCCAACAACAAGTATACAGTATCAGTTCTCTATCTCTGACAAGTAGCCTGGTATAGAGCTGCGGCTCAGAGTACTGTTCTCAGTGAATTTMGTGTTTTTTCCCCGTTCAGAGAAATTAGTGATTGACGTTGTTAGATTTATGTCCCATCCTACATCCTGATATTACCAGCTTCTGATCCCCCAATGTTAAAGGGATAGTTCACCCATACAAAATGACATTGTTT
The DNA here is from genome assembly GCF_002910315.2 of Salvelinus sp. IW2-2015. Classification (NCBI taxonomy): domain Eukaryota; kingdom Metazoa; phylum Chordata; class Actinopteri; order Salmoniformes; family Salmonidae; genus Salvelinus; species Salvelinus sp. IW2-2015. The sequence goes on from NC_036866.1 coordinate 38,257,859, forward strand.
TTCTTACTCTGTAAGCAGTTTATGGACCAGGTATGACAGCAACCATGCTTTGGTTTAGTTAACCTGGTCCTTGTTTGAAATGCTAACTTTTTAGCATTTGTGGCACAAATCCAATGCAAGTCATTGGTACCTATATTAGCATTTTCACACTTCATATCCAAATAATCTATAAGTAGCATCATTGAGTTGCAATCAATTTTAGATACTTTAGGATACTTCGAACATGAAGCGTGAAAATGCTAATATAGGCACCATTGACTTGCATGGTTGCTGTCATACCTGGTCCATAAACTGCTTACAGGGTAATAAAAACAATGTCATTTTGTATGGGTGAACTATCCCTTTGTGGCCAACAAAACCAAAGCATGGGTTGCTGTCATACCTTGTCCATAGACTGCTTACAGGGTAAGAAACAAATGTACATTTGAAATTTGGGTGAACTATCCTTTTAAGATTGAGGTGGATCTTTAAACTTGTTTTACCTAATGGCAGAAACAGCACCATCTAGTGGTCAGGGTGTAGTATGGGACATTAACCTAACTTCAATGACTAATTTCTCTGAAAAGGGGGGAAAAAAACATTTGCAATTTCACTGGGAATACATTACATAGGATGAAGAAACAATTCTCAGAGCCGCAGCTCCATACTAATGTCAGACACAGAGAACTGATACTGTATAGCTAGCTAACGTTAGTTGCTAAATGACGTGTCTCAAGTCTCTTAACAGTTTACAAACTATAACGAATGAATACTGAATAACTTAGCTAAAAGACCACATTGAAATAAGTACTTGATTACTTATTTCAAGCTATCCAGCGACAAACTGAATCTGGCATATCTATATTGTGTTTCTGTTTAGGTGATTCGTTCTTTTTTTGTGTACATTTTTGTGACAAAATGTTGAAATATATAACCTTACTGTTAATGACAATGGAAAACCATTATTCGACTAATAAGATATAAAACTCTATATGGTTACACTTGTGTGTCCTACATTTACAAAAAAACGAAAGTTGTATTTCAAAAGCCCAGCTAGCTCAGTTGTGTCAATCAGATGATTGTCCAAACAAGGACACTTACACGGGCGTCAGTTTACATCCACAAAATACTAATGTACAGGTAAAACTAGACTTCTCCCATCTTTATTCTTCTGAAACAAATGTATCACGGCTGCAGTATGATTAGTGTCAATATTGTTGCTATTGGTTGCACTAAGCTAGGCACCGACCACTGCAATATTAGCTACTATTGCTAACTAGCGAAAGCTTTAGTTACGTAACCTGACGCATAATGACTATATACAATACATGACCAAAGGTATGTGGACACCTGCTCGTCGAACATCTCATTCCAAAATCATGGGCATTAATATGGAGTTGGTCCCCCTTTGCTGCTATAACAGCCTCCTCTCTTCTGGGAAGGCTTTCCACTAGATATGGAACATTTCTGCGGGGACTTGCATCCATTCAGCCACAAGAGTATTCGTGAGTTTGGGCGATTAGGCCTGGCTCGCAGTCAGCGTTCCAATTCATCCCAAAGGTGTTTGATGGAGTTGAGGTCAGGGCTCTGTGCAGGCCAGTCAAGTTCTTCCACACCGATCTCAACAAACCATTTCTGTATGGACCTTGCTTTGTCCACAGGGGCATTGTCATGCTGAAACAGGAAAGGGCCTTCCCCAAACTGTTGCCGCAAAGTTGTAAACACAGAATTGTCTAGAATGTCATTGTATGCTGTAGCGTTAAGATTTCCCTTAACTGGAACTAAGGGGCCTAGCCTGAACCATGAAAAACAGCACCAGACTATTCCTCCACCAAACTTTACAGTTGGCACTATACATTGGGGCAGGTAGCGTTCTTCTGGCATCAGCCAAACCCAGATTAATCTGTCGGACTGCCAGATAGTGAAGTGTGATTAATCACTCCAGAGAACGCGTTTCCACTGCTCCAGAGTCCAATGGCGGCGAGCTTTACACCGCTACAGCCGACGCTTGGTATTGCACATGGTGATCTCAAGCTTGTGTGCGGCTGCTCAGCCATGGAAATCCATTTCATGAAGCTTCCGACAAACAGTTCTTGTGCTGACGTTGCTTCCAGAGGCAGTTTGGAACTCGATAGTGAGTGTTGCAACCCGAGGACAGATGACTTTATGCGCTACATGCTTCAGCACTTGGTGGTCCCATTCTGTGAGCATGTGTGGCCTACCACTTCGCGGCTGAGCCGTTGTTGTTCATAGACATTTCCACTTTACAATAACAGCACTTACAGTTGACCGGGGCAGCTCTAGCAGGGCATAAATTATTTGGAAAGGTGGCATCCTATGACAGTGTCACGTTAAGTCACTGAACTCTTCATTAAGGCCATTCTACTGTCAATGTTTGTCTATGGAGATTGCATGGCGGTGTGCTCGATTTAATACATCTGTAAGCAACAGGTGTGGCTGAAATAGCCAAATCGACTCATTTGGTGTCCACATACTTTTGTATATAGTGTAATACCTAACGTTAGCTGAAGGGACCAATGGGGCTAACACATTAATGCTTATTGTTTTTACTAGCTATCTAGGTATCTGTCAGCAATAATCTGAACCTTGCATGCCTGGTAGTTAGTTAAATGATTCTATTTCCAATTGATACTAAATGGCCCCAGGCTATTTCTGTAGCCAGCAGATCCGACCCGGTTGCTTACAGATGCTCTAGGGTCGGACAGGCTTCCTGTGTAGATTAAGATACTGCAGAGCCGGCGCGAGATATTGCCTGGAAACGTACCTCACTCCAGGGATGAGAAATACGTTGTACTCCGAATTGTCCCATTATCCAACTATTACACCGAGAAGATTGAACGACTACTCGTTTTTTTATCAGTCGTTCAATCTTCTTGGTGTAGTAGTTGGGATAATGCAACAATTCGGAGTACAACACATTTCTCATCCTTAGATTGAGTTATGTTTTCCAGGCCATATCTTGCGCCGGCTCCACGGGGTCTTAATCTACACTGGAAGCCTGTCAATCAAACCATGATGGCCACGCACAGAGACACTCGTGTTTAAGTCGCGTTAATAACACTTTCGTGTGGGTATTTTGTCTCATATTTCCATCCGAATAACATTAAAGTCAGCGGACAACATTCTTGCTAGTAAAAGGACTGTTAGGAATTTTTTGTCGTATACGTTCGAGAGGAAGGAAATTCCACACTGATTGGAAAGTGGCAAAATGATAGTCTGAGATGCATATCTGGTATACATGACACAGGATGTGATTGCATTCTTATTACTGTACATATACTCACTACTCTATTCATTTTCATTGGTTTATAACTTCTTTCATCTGCTTTCAGCTGAGAAAATGAAGAAAAACAAGGGAAAGGTGAACACCACCACTGAGAAGGAGTTTGTGTTTCAGTTCAGGGCAGGGAGGAATGTCTGTGTCCTCAAAGTACCTCTGCAATTCCCTGTCCAAGAAAATGTCAGTGATCTTCATGGACGACTTATGCTGCTGCACAAAATACCTTGCTTCGTTGAGAATGGTGAGATTTCCATTTAACTAAATAAAATGAAACTTTGTCACTTCTAATTATCCACACATACCTTTTGGTACTAATCATTTCATGTATACTGGTTTAGAACTGAAGAGCACACTGTCCACCTTTATTGAGAGTGAAACCATCCAGGACTATGACAGAGAAGCAGAGTTGGCCCTACGGAAGCTGACAACAGGAGAGGTGGACATCAACCAGCTTACAAACACATGGGCAAAGGCCTACTCGGAGGTAAAAGCAGAACTCAAAACCAAAGACCATGTTTAGAAGCATATTTTCATATTAACTTGTTTGTCCCTAAAGCTTCTAACCCCGTCCCTGCTTCTGTTCTCTCGCTTCTTCTCCCTGATCCCTCGCTTCTGTCTGATAGTGTCGCACACGCTGATTATAATTATTTTTTTTCATTCCCTTATGTTGTTCACCTCACATTACAGAAGTGGATGACACTGTTGGATATATGAGACTACAGTGCAATCTGTATTCTTATGCTATTTTCTGTATGGAACAATCCAACTATCTGAAAGATGAGCTAGAGAAGTGTTTGCATACTGTGCCTCCTGATAATATGATTATCTCCCAGTGTCTGAGTTGTGGTCATAGATCATTATATTGATACAGAAAGTCAGTGAGTCACAGACAGTTGACTGCTCCTTAAGTTTCGGAAACAATATATCAAATTAGATTGGAAAGATTTGCTAAAAGTTCTTGGGAGTTGCCAAGATGTAGTGTTTGTCTTTGAGTTGCAGCTCATCAATTTTATACAAGCAAGACCTGCGTCATCTGTCTGACAGTTTGAAGGGGAATGTAAATCATTAAAACATCTGTGGTCTGATGAGAGAGATTTCTAGACATGGTGGCTTTTACTTTAAATGGATGAAAGCGGAAACTCCCTTTGAAACAGAATATCTTCCCTATTTTATTTTATTTTTTGTCTTTTAAAGTCAACAAGATCATCGGCTTCATGCACTTCAAAGTTCTGGAKTTAAAATTCTGCTGCCACTTGCTCAAGGACTTGTAAAAGTAAACAAGGCTGCCCCTCCAATAAAGCTTGGTTGCTCACTGCTGTGATGTGTACAGGGTAACCATTAACATTTTACTGCACTAGCACAGAAATACTCATGGATGCTGTCCAGTGTATTTGAAGGAACTGCGATGGTCTTTTTAATGTATATCATGTTTGTTGCGTAAAGATCCCTGGACTTGTATTAATAGAGGAAGTGTCTAAACTTTTCTATGCCCATTCTAAATATGGCACAAGTACAAGGTCCCTCTCGTAGCTTCCCCTCTATTACGTTTGTTAAGGAGAATCACCTCTTGCTTTTCACGCTGTCCACTCACAATTGTTGACCGGGTCTTTCGTACAGCACAGTCACTCACTTTTTCACTTTCTACAATTTCCTCTGATCTACTGAACAATGTCTTCCTGTGATTTTCCTTTACTCTCAAAAGATTACTCCCACACGCCATCATCCTCTTTTCCTTGTTCCTATTTAGACCACGCTGGAACATGCTCGTCCTGAGGATCCCTGCTGGGATGAGGACTTTGCAGATGTTTACCACGAGCTCATCCACTCCCCGGCCTCTGACACCCTGCTCAACCTGGAACACAACTACTTTGTCAGTGTCTCGGAGCTCATCAGTGAGAGAGACATGGAGCTGAAGAAGTTACAAGAGAGGTTGGTATGATCATAGAGATAAGTCCTCAATTGCAAAGGAGCCAATTAAGTRATCGTAGTTGAAGTTAGTTTCATATAACAAATGCCTAATGCGTTTAGCATTGTTCTGTTTTTCTCAACTCCCAGACAGGCAGCAGAGATGGACAAAGTCATGCAGGAGCTGGGAAAGACATTGACTGACCAGGATGTAAATGCATTTGCCTCTCAACACTTCGATGCCCAGCAGGTAAGACACCGAACCAGTCAGTTTGGCCGTTTGAGCTACAAGCATTGCAATGCTCTATGCACAGAGCTACACAGTCATGAATATTCACGATTGGTGATTCTTCTCTCTGGTCAGGTGCTGGAGAACAAGTGGGCCAATGAACTGAAACAGGTGACTCATATTCAGAAGCAGGAGTATCAGGAGTGGGTGATCAAACTGCACCAGGACATGCAGAACCCCAATAACAGCACTATTAAGTAAGAGAGAGAGAGAGAGTGTATGTGTGTTTGCGTGCTTGTGAATGCATATGTGCAGAAATGTACTTACTCTCAAGTAGCTTTTTAGGGGGGTGCAAATCAGCAGGTTTTTTTCTGTTCCTTGAAATCCAACTAACACTTTCAAGGCTCACAGTGAAGCAACATTGGTTAAATCAAGATAATGAGTAGTCGAGTCAGGTGGTTAAGTGCTTGGATGGGAAAGAAAGCCTGCAGACACAGTGGAATGACATCTGCACACACAGCAGCACTTTCAAATGCACGCGCAAGAGGCATTGAAAGAGCATCCTTGCTGATTTTTTTGATGTTATATATGGTTTACTCCTTTTTATGTGCAGTTCGTCAGTCCCAATGCATCTCATCTGGGGTTTGTTTGATAGAATTTATTTGACAATTTGTAAAATACATACATAAGGGCGCTCCAGCTGGTGACGCCTCCACATACAATTGAAGAAAATCATCAAGGATAACACCATAAAGCTTAACAGCTTATTTTCATCCTGGTCCTTTTGAAGAGGGAAAGGGGAAGGGGGAATACAACAAGGTTAGGCGGGGATTGTAATGACAACAGACAATGACAAACACAATGGTTGTTTGTTTCACAACATCCGATAATTAATAGAATTTCCGTTCCTGATAAACAACTATGGACAGGTACATCTTCCTTGTCTCACATACCCTTAATATATAAACAATATATATATCTATACACATACACAAGACAGTCACAATATAATAAATAACAGGCACCAAAAAGGCAGACCCTATGCTATCCTGGGAATGTCCCTCTCTGCCACCTACTTTAATCTTACCACTCACTTTAGAGACAAGCTACTATTGAGCCATTTTTTCAGTGAGAACTTGATACTACCTATGGATGTTATACATTTAAAAATGATTCGGAAGATTATTCCAAAGAATGGCAGCCGAGTATACATTTTTTTCCCCCTATACCACTTTTAAATCTAAAAGGAACAACATCAGTTTCACTCCTTCTAGTTGAATAGTTATGGTTATCCCTTACTAAGTTAAGGTAGTTACATAACTATCTGGGGACCATACTGTGGACAATCTTATGTACAAGACACAATTTTATCTGAGCAACTCTCTGCTCCACTTTAAGCCATCTAAGGCTTTCAAAGTGGGAGCAGTCAAGATGCGTAAGTGCTGGAAGTTTAAGAGTAATCCTTGTTTTAATAAATGTTTTAATATCTTGGGGGCACGATTGTACCAGGAAGAGCTTGCATAGTTGAAGTGGCACTGAACAAGGGCCCCTGCCAATGTCCCCATTGCATTCTTATCCAAATATTTGGAGGTTCTTGCCAGGAATCTAATTTTATGGTTCACTTTGGCGAAAACATTTTGTGCCATGCTCTCCCGTCAGATGGTTATCTTTGTAGCCCTGTGTCCACTCATCTTCCAGATCTGTTTGTGCTGTTTAGCCAACTTCTATGCTCATTGGCGTGGGCAAGACGGCAGACACAGGTCTGGGACAAGGCTAGTCATCTTGTAAACCCTGCCCTTTACAGTGTGAGGTTGTGTTTGTCAGTGAGGAGATCAAGGTGCAGCCCAGTCAGCTGACAGTGGAGTCTGAGCCTGGGGCCAGGCTGTATGAGGAGCAGCGACAGCTGGAGGAGAGCTTCACTATCCACTTAGGTAATATACTGTCTGTGTCCCCATGGAAACACTGCTGCCTGGTCCAACAAGCCCATGATAAAAATGAACCCTGATGACAGCCACTGGATTTATACTTTACTTCCTGACATCGTAAAATATAAAGACGTCCCATACGTGTTGAGTGTATATTTTTGTTTGTTTCTGATGTATTTTGACGGTGTCGTTCCTGTGGTGCCGTCCAGGTGCACAGCTGAAGACCATGCACAACCTGCGGCTGGTGCGGGCAGACGTGCTGGACTTCTGTAAACACCGTCGGCATGGCAGCAGCGGGACCAAGCTGCGGCGGCTGCAGACTGCTCTGTCGCTCTACTCCTCGTCCCTGTGTGGCCTGGTGCTTCTGGTGGACAACCGGGTCAACTCCTATAGCGGCATCAAGAGAGGTGAGAGGTCAAGGGCRAAGGGTCAGTGGTCAACATTAAGCAGGATACCACACTGTTAGGCCCTGTTAGTTACATGAGAGTGTAAAACCCATTTATCATTACTGAATCAATTCATTCTTTCTTATTGCCATGACCACATATGAAGATGTTTGGCTTGAGGACACCAGTGAGTTAGATGTTTGAGCATGATGATAGCTCATAAAGGTTTTGTCACAGTCAGAACATACGCCAACCCCTAACCTTCATAAACATTGTAAGAGTCCTCATCATGTGTTTGTGTGTGTTTTCCAGACTTTGCCACAGTATCTAAGGAGTGTACAGACTTCCACTTCCCTCGGCTGGAGGAGCAGCTGGAGGTGGTCCAGCAGGTGGTGCTTTACGCCCGGACTCAGAGGAGCAGCAAGCACAAAGTTCAGCCGGGTGAGTCAGTCACACACACACCAACAGGGGTGAAAATGATTGGCACCCCTGTTTTCAATACATCCCCTTGTGAAGATAACGGCACTGAGCCTTTTTCTAACTGTTTTATGAGGAGAACACATTGGGAGGGATGTTAGACCATTCCTCCATACAGAATCTTTCCAGATCCTTGATATCCTTCGTCTGCTCTTATGGACTGCCCTCTTCAATTCAAACCACAGATTTTCAATGGGGTTCAAATCCGGAAACTGAGATGGCAATAGTAAAATGTACATTTTTTTTGTGGTCAATTAACCATTTCTTTTTGGATTTTGATGTGTGCTTGTCTTCCTGGAAGATCCACTTGCAGCCAAGTTTTAGCCTCCTGGCAGAGGCAAACATGTTTTTGGCTGAAATGTCCTGCTACTGGGTAAAGTTCATGATGGGGCTCCCGAGTGGCGCAGCGYTCTAAGGCACTGCATCTCAGTGTCACTACAGAAACTGGTTTGATTCTAGGCTGTATCACAACAGGCCGTGATTGGTAGTCCCATTGGGCGGCACACAATTGGCCAAGCATCGTTAGGATTTGGCCGGGTTAAGCCGTCATTATAAATAAGAATTTGTTCTTAACTGACTTGCCTAGTTAAATAAAGGGTGAATCATTTTTTTGTTGTTCACCTTAAAGGTCCAATGCTTTGTTTTTATCTCAGTCAAATCATTCCTGGGTAACAATTGAATTATCCTACTGTGATTATTTATTTTAATTTTAAATGAAAACAAACAAAAATAGTTTCTTAGCAAAGGGCAATTTCTCAAGCAAGAATTTTGCTAAAACTGGGAGTGGTCTGAGTGGGGAGGGTGAAAACTAAGAATTAGCTGTTATTGGCAGAGTGGTTTGGAACGCTCTTGCTTATTGGTCTATTAACTAATTTACCGCACTAAAAGGGCATTGTAAATTTCACAGTATTATTCCAAATAATACTGTGAAATACACTACATGATCAAAAGTTTGTGGACACCTGCTCGTTGAACATCTCATTCCAAAATCATGGGGATTAATGTGGATTTGGTCCCCCCCTTGCTGCTATAACAGCCTCCACTCTTCTGGGAAGGCTTTCCATTGCTGCGGGGACATGCTTCTATTCAGCCACGAGCATTTGTGAGTTCGAGCGATTAGGCCTGGTTCACAGTCGGCGTTCCAATTCATCCCCAAGGTGTTCGATGGAGTTGAGGTCAGGGCTCTGTGCAGGCCAGTCAAGTTCTTCCACACCGATCTCGACAAACCATTTCTATATGGACCTCGCTTTGTGCACGGGGAATTGCCATGCTGAAACAGGAAAGGGCCTTCCCCAAACTGTTGCCACAAAGTTGGAAGCACAGAATCGTCTAGAATGCCATTGTATGCTGTAGCATTAAGATTTCCCTTCACTGGAACTAAGGSGCCTAGCCCGAACCATGAAAAACAGCCCCAGACCATTATTCCTCCTCCTCCAAATTGTACAGTTGGCACAATGCATTGGGGCATGTAGCGTTCTCCTGGCATTCGCCAAACCCAGATTCCTCGCGTCGGACTGCCAGATGGTGAAGCGTGATTCATCACTCCAGAGAACGTGTTTCCCCTGCTCCGGAGTCCAATGGCGGCGGGCCTTACACCACTCAAATCGACACTTGGCATTGCGCATGGCGATCTTAGGCTTGTGTGTGGCTGCTCAGCCATGGAAACCCATTTCATGAAGCTCCTGATGAACAGTTATTGTGCWGACGTTGCTTCCAGAGGCAGTTTCGAACTCTCTAATGAGTTTTGCAACCAAGAACAGAAGATTTTTTCACGCTTCAGCACTCGGCGGTCCCGTTCTGTGAGCTTGTGTGGACTACCACTTTGCGGCTGAGCCGTTGGTCCTCCTAGATGTTTCCACTTCACAATAACAGCACTTACAGTTGACCAGGGCAGCTCTAGCAGGGCAGAAATTTGACGAACTGACTTGTTGGAAAGGTGGCATCCTATGACTGTGCCACGTTGAAAGCCACTGAGCTCTTCAGTAAGGCCATTCTACTGCCAATGTTTGTCTATGGAGATTGCATGGCTGTGAGCTCGATTTTATACATCCGTCAGCAACGGGTATGGCTGAAATGACAGAATTCACTAATTTGAAGGGGTGTCCACATACTTTTGTGTGTAAGAAAATCACGTTTTTTACTGCACTGGTTCTTTAACAAGGGCCAATGACCCATGGAAGCAAAAATAACCCCATAACATCAAAGGTTATTTTCTGCATATGCATCCTTCTTTCGATGCCAAACCCACCACCGGTGTGCGTGGTCAAAGAGCTCTATTTTCATGTCATCTGACCATAACACCGGTTCCAATCCAAGTGTCCAATGCCCTTTAGCAAACTCCAGGTGTTTACATTTTGTTGGATGACATGAAAATATAATTCTTTGGTCAGGATGATTGAGTGATGATGTAACAATGGCATATATATGGTCCAGTTAGAACAATGTTAAAGATACTGGCCCAGTAAAGTCATGTTTGAACAAGGGCAAAGTAAATGGCAAACTAGACATATGTGTTAGAGATTATGTCAGGAGGAAGGACAAGGCTCTTTTGACATCATTGCCAACGTGTGTTGTCGGAAACCTCTGTCAAGATCCGTATAACAATCCCCATTGAATGGCTGTTTGAGTGGAGAGCTATCAGAGAGCTGAGTATGGAAACAATCCTCCTGGCTATCAGGCCTTATTTGGATGGGCCTGTGAAATCTGTTGCTATTGTCATTTACTTCCTGAAAAGGCATGTTTGCTCACACGATTTCCATACAGGAAATTCTGAACTCCTCTCTTGTTTTCCTTTTGACAGAGGTTCCTAAGAATGGAACTAATAGTGAAGATAAAAACAAAAATTTGGAAAGGAATCCCTCCAATATCTTACCAGGTAAAGTTGACTGAATACATGGTTTTGACTAATTCTTTAAGGGACGAATCCTGACTTTGTGCATTGTGAACATTTTACTTAGAGATGCACTATGCAGAAAACGCTATGCCATTTCCTGGTTGCTAAAATTCTAATAGTTTGCAAAATTTCTGATTGTGACAAAACAAGCAAGTACAGTGTAGCTAATCATTGTACCATGATGAGGGCGGCAGGTAGCCTAGTGGTTAGAGTTTTGGGCCAGTAACCGAAAGGTTGCTAGATCGAATCCCCGAGCTGACAAGGTAAAAATCTGTCGGTTTTACCCACTGTTCCTAGGCTGTCATTGTAAATAAGAATTTGTTCTTAACTGACTTGCCTAGTTTAGAAATAGGCTTTCATAGGGCCACCCGAGTGGCGCAGCGTTCTAAGGCACTGTAGTGCTTGAGGCGTCACTACAGATCCGGGTTCGATCCCGGGCTGTGTCGCAGCCGGCCGTGACTGGGAAACCCATGAGGCAACTCAGAATTGGCCCAGCATCGTCCGGGTTAGGAGAGGCCTTGGCCGGCCGGGATGTCCTTATCCCATCGCACTCTAGAGACTCCTCTGGCGGGCCGGGCGCATGCACGCTGACACGGTCGCCAGGTGTACGGTGTTTCCTCCGACACATTGGTACGGCTTGCTTCCGGGTTAAGCGAGCAGTGTGTCAAGAAGTAGTGCGGCTTGGCAGGGTCGTGTTTCGGAGAACACATGGCTCTCGACCTTTGCCTCTGCCGAGTCTGTACGGGAGTTGCAGCGAAGGGACAAGACTGTAACTACCAATTTGGATATCACAAAAATTGAGGGGGAAAAAAATACACAAAAAAACAAGACATAGGCTGTCATTTCTAATACCTTATCTTATTCCCTAAATTCTCTTCTGTCACGGTCTCAGGTGAATTCTACATCTCCCGCCACTCCAACCTGTCTGAGGTCCACATAGTGTTCCACCTGTGTGTGGATGACAACGTGCGCTCAGGCAACATCACGGCACGGGACCCTGCCATCATGGGCCTCCGCAACATCCTCAAGGTCTGCTGCACTCACGACGTCACCACCATCACCATCCCTCTGCTACTGGTCCACGACATGTCAGAGGTGAGAGAGAGCCTCATGTTATGTGTGTAAAAGGAGAAGATCATTTACCTCGAAGTCCCAGAAGTCAGATGCATAATGCATGTACAGTGTTGTACATTATTTACAGGTGAGAGATGACAGTTATACATATGCTATGCATGCATAACTGGTGCGGTGTGACTTGAGTTTATGTAAGTTCAGGTCACCAGCAGTTACCATTATGCTACATTTTGCATTGTTATGAACACCAATCAAAATAGTTCTTTGGGGTCCAGCATGTTGGTGATGTTTAATAGAAAAGGGTTGTGTGAAGAGCTTTTTATTTTTTTTATTTTTTTTGTAAACCCAGTGAACTGTACTGACCACTCCTAGTTCCTTGGTTAGATGATTAGTGGGGGAAGGAGAAAAGGATGGAAAAATAGACGGAAGGAAAGGCGGAGTAATGACGGTCTTAGTTCAGGCCTTAGGAACTGATTTTCCCCTCCTGGCCTGCAGTTAAACAGTGCTGCAGACCTGGGTTCAGATCCTATTTCAAATATCTCCATTTCTTTCAGATACATTTCAAACTAAGTATTCAGATATTTTTTTTATTCTAAAAAACAATTAGTTGAATATTGGAATCTATTTGTAAATACACTTGAAATGTATTGGTATGTATTTTAAAATACTCGAATACACTTCCATGCATTTAACCCAGGTATTTMAAAATAGTATTTGAAAATACATTCAAATAGTWTTTTTTTTTAATAGGAAATTATTTGAAATGACTTTAAAATATTTCCAATATAAGTAGTTGAGTTGGGCCACAAGATTTAAAAATACTCAAATACACAGAAAATAAGTATTTAAATAACAAATAATCAAATACACATGTATTTGAACCCACGTCTGCAGTGCTGTGGGCTTCAGTCTGTTGTCTCCATTCCCAGTGTCATCCTGACATGTTCCTACCCTCCCCGATGGCACATTCACAAGCCTTTGATACTGTCTCATTTCTACTTCCTCCTCCACGTCTCTCTGCTTGTTTGTTCAGTGCAACCTCGGCAGTGTTCTGGCCTGTGCAGCTCTGGTTGTGAACTCTCCTTAGCATTTCCTCCATTCAGGAGTAGATGAGGGAAAAGCGGAGAGTCGTGAACATTTGTGTTTACTCAAACTGAGTATACAGCACTCTGTACACACAGAGCAGGGTAGCGATAGCATTGAAAGACAGCAGCACTACTGAGTCCACATGGAACAAACCAGAACCTGAGAACAGCCATTTCTCAACAAGCTGCTGCCTYATGTAGACCTCCTTACTGCGGTGCAGAGAGGGCCCTCTCCTTATCGTGCCACAACATGCCTGATGAAACACGCAAGAGCGTGTTCACAAATGTACTCTGTATAGTATTCTCACTTCCTAAGGTGCAGGAACCAGTCTCTTTTTCAGTTGAAAGCATTTCCGTCGGGATTCTTCTTTTCCAMTGCTTTTTCCAACTGAAGAAATTGTACTTTTGCCCAGCTCAGTTTATATGTACAGTGACATAATGTCCAGCATAGTTCGTCAAAGGAGCCATGAGAAAATGTTTATTCTTTATGAAAATATGTGTTTTGACAACGTCAGGCAGGCAGAATAGAAGGGAACAGTGAGGGGATGACAGAGGTTTAGTGTGTTCCACCATCCTGTGGCCTGACTGACTCCTCTTATTCTCTCACCTGCAGGAGATGACCATCCCGTGGTGCCTGAAGCGGGCCGAGCTGGTCTTCAAATGTGTCAAAGGTGAGATAGTAAGAAGCACCAGTGGCATTTTCCCCTCTTGTGTCTCCTCTGAGACCTCTCTGTCCTGACTTAAGATGTTTCCCTCTGCAGGTTTCATGATGGAGATGGCATCGTGGGATGGAGGGATRTCACGGACTGTCCAGTTTCTAGTTCCACAGGTAAGAATAGGTCTGCTGGTAAACTGMCCAGAACCTTAATGACTCAGACCTAGCTTGCACTGTATTGCAGAATATATACAGTACCAGTTAAAAGTTTGGACACCTACTCATTCCAGGGTTTTTCTTTATTTTTAATATTTTCTACATTGTAGAATAATAGTGAAGAGATCAAAACTATGAAATAACACATGGAATCATGTAGTAGCCAAAAAAGTGTTAAACAAATCAAAATATATTTTACGTAGCCACCCTTTGCCTTGATGACAGCTTTGTACACTCTTAGCATTCTCTCAACCAGCATCATGAGGTAGTCACCTGGAATGCATTTCAATAACAGGTGTGCCTCGTTAATATGTGGAATTTCTTTCCTTCTTAATGCATTTGAGCCAATCACTTGTGTTGTGACAAGGTTGGGGTGGTATACAGAAGWTYGTCCTATTTAGTAAAATACCAAGTGCATATTATGGCAAGAACAGCTCAAATAAGCCAAGAGAAAATGACAGTCCATCATTACTTTAAGACATGAAGGTCAGTCAATCAGGAAAATGTCAAGAACTTTGAAAGTTTCTTCAAGTGCAGTCGCAAAAACCACCAAGCGCTATAATGAAACTGGCTCTCATGAGGATCGCCACAGGAAAGGAAGACCCAGAGTTACCTCTGCTGCAGAGGATAAGTTCATTAGAGTTAACTGCACCTTCGATTGAAGCCCAAATAAATGCTTCACAGAGTTCAAGTAACAAACATATCTCAACATCAACTGTTCAGAGGAGACTGCGTGAATCAGGCCATGGTCAAATTGCTGCAAAGAAACCACTACTAAAGGACACCAATAATAACAAGACATGCTTGGTTCCAGAAACACGAGCAATGGACATAAGACCAGTGCAAATCTGTCCTTTGGTCTGACCAGTCCAAATTTGAGATTTTTGGTTCCAACCACCTTGTCTTTATGAGACGCAGAGTAGGTGAACGGATGATCTCCACATGTGTGGTTCCCACCGTGAAGCATGGAGGAGGAGGTGTGATGTGTGATTTATTTAGAATTCAAGGCACACTTAACCAGCATGGCTACCACAGCATTCTGCAGCAATACATCATCCCATCTGGTTTGCACTTAGTGAGACTGTCATTTGTTGGCCTCCATAATCACCCGACCTCAACCCAATTGAGAGGGTTTGGGATGATGGAAAAGCATTCCTCATGAAGCTGGATAAGAGAATGCCAAGAGTGTGCTGTCATCAAGGCAAAGGTTGGCTACTTTGAGGAATATCACATCTATTTTGATTTAACACTTTTTTGGTTACTACATGATTCCATATGTGTTATTTTATAGTTTTGATGTCTTCACTATTATTCTACAATGTAGAAAATAGTAAAAAYTAAAGAAAAACCCTTGAATGAGTAGGTGTCTTAACTTTTGACTGGTACTGTACTTTTAGTGATATTATTGAGGTCTATAACTGTACTATTAGAGTTGAATGTACAAACCCAGACAGGTTAGATGTCTCTGTCAGGTCTCAGATGAAAAGAACATCAACGCAACCAGTCAGTATTTAGGGCTGATTACTCTGAGTTGATAAAGTGTTGCCCGCCAAATATGATTTAGTGAAGCCACAGAATGAACCCTACTTGAAGAGCAAACAAGTACTTGAGGAGAAAGTTGTTGTCGTATGTTTCAGAGCAGGAATTTGGACCTACATTGGAGTTGGCGCTATTGCTTGTCTCAGCCATTCAGCGTCCAACAATAGTACCCCTGTACAGTATGTCTCACAAAGGCACACCTGGTCGTGCATACTCTCCAAGTACACTCTGTAGTGTACACTGTGTACCTACATTCAATTTACCATTGCAAAAAAAGTATGTACTTTTAGGCTCAGTCAACAATGTCACTGTTTGATGAAGATGATTATGATTTATGTACAGTACCAGTCAAACGTTTGGGGACACCTACTCATTCAATGGTTTTTCTTTATTTTCTACATTGTACAATAATAGTAAATACAAAAACTATYAAATAAAACATATGGAATCATGTAGTAACCAAAACATTGTTATACTAATCAAAATATATTTTAGATTCTTCCAAGTAGCCACCATTTGCCTTGATGACAGCTTTGCACGCTCTTGGCATTCTCTCAACCAACTTCACCTGGAATGCTTTTCCAACAGTGTTGAAGGAGTTCCCGCATATGCTGAGAACTTGTTGGCTGCTTTTCCTTCACTCTTTTCCTTCAACTCATCCCAAACCATTTCAATTGGGTTGAGGTCGGGTGATAGTGGAGGCCAGGTCATCTGATGCAGCACTCCATCACTCTCCTTCTTGGTCAAATAGCCCTTACACAGCCTGGAGGTGTGTTGGTTCATTGTCCTGTTGAAAAGCAAATGATAGTCCCACTAAGCGCAAACCAGATGGGATGGCGTATCACTGCAGAATGKTGTAGTAGTCATGCTGGTTAAGTGTGCCTTGAATTCTAAATAAATCACTGACAGTGTCACCAGCAAAGCACCATCACACCACCACCTTCATGGTGGGAACCAGACATGCGGAGATCATCCGTTCACCTACTCTGCGTCTTACAAAGACTCMGCGGTTAGAACCAAAAATATCAAATTTGGAGTCATCAGACGAAAGGACAAATTTCCACCGGTCTAATGTCCATTGATTGTGTTTCTTGGCCCAAGCAAGTCTCTTCTTCTTATTAGTGTCCTTTAGTAGTGGTTTCTTTGTAGCAATTTGACTATATTTTGGGCTGCAATTTCTGAGGCTGGTAACTCTAATAAACTTATCCTCCGTAGCAGAGGTAACTCTGTCGTTTTCTCTTTGCTTATTTGAGCTGTTCTTGCCATTTATATGGGCTTGGTCTTTTACCAAATAGGGCTATCTTCTGTATTCCACCCCTACCCTGTCACAACACAACTGATTGGCTCAAACATATTAAGAAGGAAAGAAATTCCACAAATGAACTTTGAACAAGGCACACCTGTTAATTGAAATGCATTCCAGGTGACTACCTCATGAAGCTGGTTGAGAGAATGCCACAAGTGTGCAAAGCTGTCAAGGCAAAGGGTGGCTACTTTGAAGAATCTCAAACATAAAATATATTTTGATTTGTTTAACACTTTTTTTGATTACTACATTATTCCTTCACTATTATTCTACAATGTAGAAAATTATAAATTATAAAAAAAGAAAGAAAGAAAACCCCTTGAATGAGTAGGTGTGTCCGAACTTTCAACTGGTTGTGTGTGTATTTATATGTGTGTGTAGGATTATTTATATGACTTGTTTTGGTGAGAGCTCTTATTTCTCTATAGAACCATTCCCTTTATTKATGTGGCTKTGTTACAGGTTAGTTATATAAGTCTATTGTTCTGAGGGAGGTTCCCTATAGACTGGGTCGCCTATACTATGATTACATGTTGACAGGCTCAGAGGATAAGACCAGCATCAAGGGTTATAACAGCATTTACGTCTGCCAGCCTTACACTCCGACACCATTCAAAATAGAACTTCTAAAACAGCATTTTCTACACCTCAAACGAGACACGTACTGTATGCTCTCTAAATACGAGTGTTGTGAGTGGAGACATTAATACTTAAAATGCTTATTAGAAGGCCTGTTAGTGTTGTGACCTAACATGTTCCCTATGAGAGCCATAGCTGTCAGAGCACACATAYTTACAGCATCTTGACTGGTCCCACAGGAAATGGGACACCGAGCTAAAGGTGGCGCTGAGCTAAAGGTCCCTGCTTAAGTTGTCATTAACACTTGTACACAAACAAGCGACAACAAAAATGTTGTGAATTTGTATGTTAAGAATTTCCCCCAAGTTGATGTTGTATATGTAAGCCATTTGTGTCTGTTTAGGCTACTCTGTTGGAAAGACATCCGTTCCCTGCGTGCCCACTGCTCACTAAGCATTGCTGTCTGTCTGTGTTTTATTGACAGAGTATATCAGAGGAGATGTTCTACCAGTTGAGCAACATGCTGCCTCAGATCTTCCGCGTCTCCTCCACCCTCACGCTCACCTCCAAACGCTGACGGAGACACATGACCAATCACATTGGCTTGGCAACTGTCAACACTGAGTTCCAGCAAACATATTTAAATAGTTGCATTTCACAGGGGTTAGTGTGATGGATGACTTTAGAGCTTCCTGTCACAAGTGATTATCAACCCCTGTGTAATTAGCATCTTGAGGCAAGGCGACATCATCTCGGGGCAAGGCGACATCATCTTGCCAAAAAGATAGATTGTGTCGTTGTCCGAGACGAGCATTATGCAGTGTTTGTGCATTGCAGTGAATTATAGTGAAGGCTCTGTCATTATTCCTCTCCACTCCAGTAACAGCAGAGGGCACTGTTCTCAGAGACGAAGCCCCCAACTCTCTGATAGATGTTTAATCTACTTTGTGCCTAAACATGGACTTTATTATATTTTGTTATGAAACTGACAGTTGGCATTAAAGTTGCACCCTATTGAGCATACACAAGTTCAGCACTTAAACTTTTCGATGTGGCATTCCAATGAACTCATTCCAATTTACTCCGTGTTTACACCTATATCGGCGGTAAATGTTTTTAGTAGAAATGTATGTAAGGAGTGTTGAAACGGTTTCAAGGAGAATGACAGGCTGTGTATATAGTCACAAACTTACATTACAGATCTAATGTGAATCTCATCTCTGTGAAATGTTTCTGATTTGACATTATTTACACTTTTCTTTACTGGGGCCTGAAGCACTGGAGTATAGCCTACACCATATTGCAGTTTCTGCACAATTTTATTTACTGTTTAGGAATAATCCACGATTGGCTAATCTCCCTGAAGCTAATATGACATAGTAATTGCATTCCATTTCTGTTTGGATTAAGTCATTTTAGATAGATTAAATAATAATTATTGTCTGACACTCGGGCTCCCGAGTTGCGCAGGGGTCTAAGACACTGCATCTCAGTGCAAGAGGCGTCACTGCAATACCTGGCTCGAATCCAGGCTGCATCACATCCGGCCGTGATTGGGAGTCCCATAGGGCGGCGCACAATTGGCCCAGCGTCGTCCGGGATAGGCCGTCATTGTAAATAAGAATTTGTTCTTAACTGACTTGCCTAGTTAAATAGACAAATAAAACACTTTCCTGCCCTGATTGTCAGTGTTGAGATGATTAAACAGATCAAGTGCACTAATCAAAACAGTGTATTTTTCACGTGAAAAACAGATGGCTGTTGGCATTCCTTCCGAGCTCTCAAGTCAGTGTCGTGTTAACTTGCCACACTTTTTATACCGTACTGCAGTGGTGAGAACCCACAAAACGCTATGGAAATGTGTTACTGAATGCCTTGCATTCTTGCCATTGGTCTCGGTGGCCTTAAGTGTTGGGTTCCCTGGGGCAGAGGAACCATGGTGCCYAGTCAGCAGCATCATGCACCGGCCGGGCCCAGTGTTCGTCCTTCCTCCTCCCTGGTGTTGTGTGCAGCCAGGCAGCCTGGACTTCAGAGCCTCACACACAGGCCCTCTGACGAGGACAGCAAATCCCTGGAACAATTGACCTCCTAGGGGGCTGATTGGTTCCTGGGTTCAGGTACACAACTAGCCCTATGTGGCACGTTCATGTCAGACTAGTCTTGGTTTGACATGCTTTACTGACTTTATTGTCCCCATGGGGAAATGTTGCAGCATCATGTACGTGTTTAAATACAGTAGACAACAAATTGACAATAAAAAAATCACAAGTTACATACAGTATATACCAATGAAAGAGACTAGCCTGCTGACCTTACTGGGTGGATAGGAACATTAGCCCGAGCTGTTTAGGAGGGATATCACACTTGGCACAAATTATTGTCTCGTTCTGTTTTTCCTTCCGGGGGAGGGGGGTGCTCTGTTTACAGTACAGGGCCCTGGATTTAATCAAACCTGTAAACAATTGTTTCCACGGTAAGTCAAAGACATGAATACTCTTGCACAGCAAGAAATAAATGAATTTGAGATGATTTTAGTTTCACACTGTTGATTGATGGGAAAGTGGGGCTTTTTCTCTGCCAAGGAGGGTTCAGATATGAGTATTAACTTGTATCTTGTTATCTGTTTTAGTAACACTTTAATAATAGCTTTGTTATTGTGTAAAATTGAGTTTAGGGGTTATTGCTGCGACACAAGTGGAATAAGGACCATTCGAAAAATGGGTTAATACAATATTATTACTATAGAAATACTACGCTGGCATGGAGCTACGCTGAAGTTTTACCCCTTCTGTATAGCACAATACATCCTGTCCACATGATGCAGAAGAGACTCTTATTGGCTCCCAACAAGCCAACAACAGTGTGCTGTTTTATGTTACCGTGCCAATGTGGAGGATTGACACAAGCTTATGACTGTTATGCATAGAAACCATAAGAAACTCAACAGATTATACAGTGAAAATTGATTTTAAAGGAACGTTCCCAACCTCACCAGTTTATAATTGAAGTCTAGGGAATGGCCTCCGGGGGGCTAGATGTCAATGCATTAAGCATGGAGGTGACCACAGGGCTATTAATCTCTGCCTACTTTGGCTTCATTAATGTTAAATAAAGACTAGGCTAGTGTATTATTAATATTGGTAGTAGCTAGTGTTATGTTGCCCAACTCCTTATACCTCTGGGTAGGCAACATGATGGTCCTGACACCTGATTTCATTCAACATGTCTTCTGAAATTGTGTAACACTGAAGTATACTGATCCCGCAGGTGAAGAAGACGGATATGGAGGTCCTGGGTTGGCGTAGTTACACATGGTCTGCGGTTGGACGTACTGCCAAATTCTCTAGAACGGCGTTGGAGGCAGCTTATGGTAGAGAAATTAACATTCAATTCCCTGACAACAGCTGTGGTGGGCATTCCTGCAGTCAGCATGCCAATTGCACGCTCCCTCAACTTGAGACATCTGTGGCATTGTGTTGTGTGACAAAACTGCACATTTTCAAGTGGCCTTTTATTGTCCCCCAGCACAAGGTGCACCTGTGTAATGATCATTCTGTTTAATCGGCTTCTTGATATGCCACACCTGTCAGGTGGATGGAATATCTTGGCATAGGAGAAATGCTCACGAACAGAGATGAATTTGTGCACAACATTTGAGAGAAACACGATTTTTGTGCATACTGAACATTTCMAGGATTTTTTATTTCAGRTCATGAAAAAGAGGAATAACACTGCATGTTGCGTTTATATTTTGGTTCAGTGTTGATGTAATGTAAACATAGCTTTGTAATTTTGTAGTTTTGACATGTGTCTCATCTCTTTCTGTTTGAGTCAGTATTTAGAAATAAAAACAATTTCTTCAAATGCCCTATTGAGTTCACCATCAAAATAAAGTGATTCAACTGTTCGTGTTACATTGAGTATCTGATACATTGTATAATTGATAAGCTGATACATTGTGTCAATCGTATTATTACAGGTGGGTGTAAAATAAAGGAGGCAAACAAATGTCGTCTTCGCTAGAGTTCAGCATGAAGTCTACCATTGAGCCTCCCCGCACTCCTCAGGAAAACAGTCGCCTCCATCCTCCCATGATCTCTCTCCTCTCTTTCCCCGCTCCATAGAATCCCGCAACGTCACAGCAGTCCTTCCTACAAGTTGGGCAACGACGGAACATCGTGAAAAGTGTACAAGTTGCTGCATGGATTTACGGGAGTTGCGTCGACAAGGTACAGTATTTCGCAATTATATCTAAGAATTGGCCATTCTTATACCGGGTTTGTTGTGGTATGCAACATACTTTCCGTGTTTCCAAATGTAGCGCCGCAGCTCGCGATAACTGAACTACTAACATGTAAAACTTAGTAATTGTATGTTTATAACTTCCGCTTTATACAACGCGCCCACTGCAGGTTTATTGGTTTTGCTTTTGAAAAATATAATGCTTTGCTTTGAAGTCCTCTTGCGGTTATGGTCTATCTATCGAACGAACCTAAAGCAATGTGATGTTTCATTCAAAATGAGCGCATGTGTCTACGACGTTGTGGTTTTTGAGGACCTTAAGTTGTTTCTTACTGTCTTAGTTGCCATATAGTTTGCTCTCTATAAATTGATATTGTGCCAAGTGCCATGGTGGCAACGAGTGTATACCGATTGCAATGGCAACCAGTGGCTTTCTTTCTCCTCGAAAGCATTTTTATCTTTGCTCTAAACATTTGGCGCTGTTGGGGTGACCCCTGCTGTTTTGACACATGGATGTGGGGGAGGAACCGTTTGCAAGTATTTTGAGGTCATAGAGATAAACCTTTTAAAATTAACTAATTGGCAAAGTGGAAAACGGTGTACTAACAGAGTAGTAGATCTTCTATTATAGTATGTTCCAGTTAACATGAACCAGGAATAGAAAAATATATATATTTTAATATAGGGTTAGGCCTAATATATATATATTTTTTAATCATTCAACAGGGAAAGTAAATTGTTTTCACATACAGTGTGAAAACAATTTCTCAACTTTTTTTTTTAGAGTAGACCACAACAGCTGACATTTCAATAACTTGACATTTTCATACTGTTGCCCTTATATTTTCAGAAGTCATTTAGGCCAATTTCATACATTCCTGGAGATCAAACATCATGATGTTTCGGGGTCCTGAATGGCGCAGTGGTCTAAGACATTGCATCTCAGTGCTAGAGACGTCACTACAGACCCTGGTTCGATTCCAGGCTGTATCACAACCGGCCGTGATTTGGAGTCCCATAGGGCGGCACACAATTGGCCCAGCATTGTCCGTGTTACGGTTTGGCCGGGTTAGGTCATCATTGTAAATAAGAATTTGTTCTTAACAGACTTGCCTAGTTAAATAAAGGTTAAATAAAAACAGTTATATATTTTGAAGATGGATCCTAGACATTCAATCTGCCTAGAGTTTCAATTTAGCGATTGGAGTGACACATTTTCCTCTGTTGTAGATTTAAAAGAACTGCTCCCAATGCTAGACGAATGACTGTAGAGCCATTAGTTAATGGTCTGTGTTTTTTTTCTCTGTTTCTATTTAAACTTCCCTGGCTGGAGAACAAAATAACAGGAACTAGGTAATGCACATTTTCCATGAGACTCATTCTGTAAACAGAGGTTGTCATATTACATGTGTATAAATGGCAATAACAACTAAAAGTTTCCAATGTTTTTAAATAGCCTATATATGGTGCTTTGGTTTTACCAGGAACTGAATGGCCAAACCCACAGTACTTACGAAGAGGATCAAAAGGTTAAACAGCTTCAACTCATGACAGAGGGACTTTTATTGTCTCTGTGGCCATGACTCACGCTACCTCCGTACAAAGGCCACTTGAGTGTGTTATTCATGTATTTCAGCAAAATACAGACTTCCTTTCAGTCCTATTGCCTGAGTCGATCTCTCCTCTCCCATCCATATCAGGTTCTGCTCTGTTCTCAGCTAGTTACTGTGCAGTCCAGTTATAACGTCAGCAAATTAACATCTCACTTCCCAACCTATTCTTCCAGCCTCGGACTGATCATTACTTTAAATAGACTAGGGTTGTTTTATGATCCTGTTAATAATGTGTATTAGGCTCAACATTAACATCCAATAATCACTTAGCCTGTTAAGTAATAAGCTGATTATCCCCTGGTAATAACACACTTATTAAAACTTTTTTTTATTGAAAATAAAGGAAAAAATCTTCAGAATATGCATTTAGGGACTGTGGGCAGACAAACACAGTGTGTACAGTATGTTGGGCCATGGTTTTTCACCAGAGCCTGTAGTCGCCAATTGAGAGGGCCTTGGGTTGATCTCCTTAGGCCACATCTACTCCATCCTGAAGAAATGTCCTTCACCCCAAATGCCCCTGCCTGACCAGCTGCACTGCTCCCTAATGCTGTAGCGAGCAGGATAAGCACACACCACCCGGCAAGCTACTTAAAGCTACTCAAGACCTTTAAACACACATTGATAGATAGGCCTAGGCCAATATCTCCTGCTA
This sequence comes from Salvelinus sp. IW2-2015, assembly GCF_002910315.2. Classification (NCBI taxonomy): domain Eukaryota; kingdom Metazoa; phylum Chordata; class Actinopteri; order Salmoniformes; family Salmonidae; genus Salvelinus; species Salvelinus sp. IW2-2015. Next base: position 38,281,918 of record NC_036866.1, read on the forward strand.
CTCCTTGTTGTTAACCTCATTGTAGAAGCATGTATTAGTGAAGTGTTGTTCCTAAGAAATAAGTTTAGCATGACCACTGTGAGTGAAATTAGCTCAATGCCTTTCACTGAGCTGAAAAACGTGTGTTTCAGTGGGCTTAGAGGCTATTCACTCCTCTAAGCTCTTCCTCCTGTTTAAAGCATTGTATGCTATACTGGTATCATATGATGCCATGAACAATCAGTGGTATGCAATCTACACAATGGTTGTCTAGCTTTTGAGAACTGCGAAGGCGGCTTGCATTGAAATCTTTGAGAGCACTCTCTGCCTGTTCATGGAATTGGATTTCATAGATTTTTTTTGTTTTGAGACTTACTTGTTGTCCAGTCAGAAAATATATWTTCTTCGGGCCTCCTGTATCGTTGTTTTTGCATTTTGTTGGCTAATATTACTGTTTATTGGCAAATTTTCTTTAATTTGATCCATAACATCTAGTTGCCTTTGTTGATTTTCTGTCCATATGAGACCTTATCTTTGACCACACTTGAATATTAACAATGGCTTTGGGTTAGAAGAAATCTGAGCCACTGGGTCTATTGACAAAGTCCAAGCAGCTAAGACCGTTTTTACATTCACAATAGCAAAGGGACATGGCTGCACTGAGCCATGTAAAACTATGGAAGCCATTCCTGCCACAATTTCTTTTTAATGTCGATACTATCTAAACATTTTGAGATATGTAAGTCAACATTTTGAGATAGTAGATCACACAAATAGAATATGTTTTTGCATTTGTAACATTCATGAAGTACGACTGACCCCTGTCACTGAAGCCACGGAAGTACAAGGCCAAACGCAGCACTGTAGGCATTGTTAGCAGAAAACACGATCCCCCATTATAGTGAATGGAAAATGGCAATCTTCGTGGTCAATAAAAACATTTTGGAAGACAATCATGGTACCAGTAATTAGTTCTAATACACCAGATGTATGTCCTTGAACAGATTATTWAAAAATTGCACACAGAAGAAGTTATAAGGATAATTTAGTTGCTTACTGGAATAGCTCTTTTTTGGGGGTGGGGGATAGATCAGCTATGAAACTAGCAGACAGATTAGTCTATCAAATAACATGCATCATTTCTAATCCCCTTTTTTTTTTTTTTACCACCCCCTCACCTAGTTGGAGGACCTGGTGGAAAACATTAAAATACAATATAGCGTCTTCCTTTTGTACTGGACTCATCGCCAAATCATCCAATCACTCTAATTTTAATTGCACCCTTCAGATGTCCACATCTTTCCCAGTGCATTTGGAAAGTTTTCAGACCCCTTGACTTTTTCCACATTTTGTTACGTTACAGCCTTGTTCAATATACACACAATACCCCATAATGACAAAGCAAAAACAAGGTTTCTATAAATATTTGCAAATGTATAAAACATCAAAACAGAAAAATTACATTTACATAAATATTCAGACCCTTTACTCAGTACTTTGTTGAAGCACCTTTGGCAGCGATTACTGCCTCGAGCCTTCTTGGGTATAACGCTACAAACTTGGCACACCTGTATTTGGGGAGTTTCTCCCATTCTTCACTGCAGAMCCTCTCAAGCTCTGTTAGGTTGGATGGGGAGGATTGCTGCACAGATATTTTCAGGTCTCTCCAGAGATGTTCGATCGGGTTCKAGTRCYGGCTCTGACTGGGCCACTCAAGGACACTCAGAGACTTGCCCCAAAGCCACTCCTGTGTTGTCTTGTCTGTGTGCTTAAGGTTATTGTCCAGTGGGAAGGTGAACCTTCACCCCAGTCTGAGGACCTGAGGGCTCTGGAGCAGGTTTTCATCAAGGATCTCTCTGTACTTTGCTCTGTTCATCTTTCCCTCGATCCTGACTAGTCTCCCAGTCCCTGCTGCTGAAAAACATCCCCACGGCATGATGCTGCCACCACCATGCTTCACCYTAGAGATGGTGCCAGGTTTCCTCCAGATTTGACTCTTGGTATTGAGGCCACAGAGTTCAATCTTGGTTTCATCAGACCAGAGAATCTTGTTTCTCATGGTCTTGAGTCCTTTAGGTGCCTTTTTGCAAACTCCAAGCGGGCTGTCATGTGCCTTTTACTGAGGAGTGGCTTCTTTCTGGCCACTCTACCATAAAGGCCGGATTTGTGGAGTGCTGCAGAGATGGTTGTCCTTCTGGAAGGTTCTCCCATCTCCACAGAGGAACTCTGGAGCTCTGTTAGAGAGATCATCGGATCTTGGTCACCTCCCTGGCCAAGGCCCTTCTCCCCCGATTGTTCCGTTTGGCCAGGCGYCCAGCTCTAGGAAAAGTCTTGGTGGTTCCAAACTTCTTCCATTTAAGAATGATGAAGGCCACTGTGTTCTTGGGGACCTTCAATGCTGCATACTTTTTTTGGTACCCTTCCCCAGATCTCTGCCTCGACACAATGGCTTGGTCTTTGCACTGACATGCATTGGACCTTATATAGACCTTATATAGACAGGTGTGTGCCTTTCCAAATCACCAATTGAACATACCACAGGTGGACTCCAATCAAGTTGTAGAAACATCTCAAGGYTGATCAATGGAAACAGGATGCACCTGAGCTCAATTTCGAGTCTCATAGCAAAGGAAAAGCAAATAACTATGTAAATAAGGTATATCTGTTTTTTACTGCACCGTTATTTGTCTGTTTGTGGCCCGCCTGTTAATTTGCACGATTCTTGCCATTCTCCTTCGACCGCTCTCATCAACGAGCTGTTTTTGCCCCTAAGACTGCCGCTGACTGGATGTTTTTTGTTTGTCGCACCATTCTGGGGAAACCCTAGACACTGTCGTGCGTAAAAAGCCCAGGAGGGCGGCCATTTCTGAGACACTGGATCTGGCGTTCCTGGCACCGACAATCATACCACGCCCAAATTTGCTTAGGTCACTTGTTTTGCCCATTCCAATGGCCATTCGAATAGTAACTGAATGCTTCGATGCCTGTCTGCATGCTTTATATACCAAGCCACAGCCACGTGACTCACTGTAGGAGCGATCCATTWTCGTGAGCGGGGTGTATGTTTAAGGTGTTTCCTCTGCATTTTTTCTTTTTTGGACATCTATACTGAGGGATGCTGAAACGCAATACAGACAGCTTGTTTAGACCATTCCCTTGCTATGCCCTTAGGGTAGATTTGTCTCATGGTGGACATTTCTGTACTACTGAATGTGCTCATCTGTGTTATAGCTAAGCTAAAGAGTGCACTGTACATATTGTCTTAACTTTGGCATCTGAAGGATGGGCTGTGAAGCGCATGTGTGTATGACCTCTTTGACTCCTTGTATGATGGCTAATCCTAATTGGTTTGAGAGACTATCATTTTAATCTGATTTATCCTCTATGCTTTTTCTCTCCCAATCCAATTTACCTCCTCATCAAACCCTTCTCGACTTCCTCAATGGCAAGAATAAACCCCCTCCATGCCAATCTGAGTGGGAACATTGGCACCAGTTCAGTACTGCAGTGGCTCTACCAACTGCTTACCTCTTCCATCTTTATTTGTGTTTTTAATTACTTTGTAGTTTCAATTTAACTACATGTGTTAATCCAGCGTCGTCTTTTTAAGTAGATATTTTAAAGTGAAAAGATGGTAGCAGATTGGCAAATAAATAACACAACCATGACCATTATGTTTGAAGGCAATCTCTAAAAATAGCTATATTTTATTGAGGGAACATTTTAATGGCTTTCAATTGGACTGGCAGACAAATCCAATTATTAAGGCCATGCTTGTTGTCCTTGTGCTTGTGTATGCTTAGTCTCTGCCTAGTCCCCAACAAAAAGAGAGCCTGTGATGCGACTTCTGCTTTTGGACGTTAACAAGGCGACATTCCATCTGAACTATTCCTCCACATTTACTGGATTGGTTGAACAGTGCAGAAGAGAACCTCCCCCGACAGTTTTTTCTTCTTCTCGTCAAGACCTGTATGTAGGGGTTCTAGTTTCATGCATTTTTTAAAAACTTATGCTATGTCAGGTTAGTGTATGCTTGGGTGTTAAAAATAACCACCCACATACGTAATCAATCTTAACTTTTTAGTGGTTGGTAGCTAGACAATATTTTGTTTATTACACAGTGGTAAATGCTATCGTTCTTCACTAATGTTATAAACGTACATAAGCAGAGCCTTAAAGTAAAGATTCACCCATTCTTTATGTTATTGTTTTTGTGCATCTCTTGAGTGATGTTCAATCGATTCCCGGGGTCATTTCTGCCTAAATGACTAGCGCCCGTACCACTCACGTCGGTAGCCATGAAGTGCTTTGAAAGGCTGGTCATGACTCACGTCAACACCATCATCCCGGAAACCCTAYACCCACCCTAATTCGCATACCGCCCCAACAGATCCACAGATGACGCAATCTCAATCGCATTCCACACTGCCCTTTCCCACCTGGACAAAAGGAACACCTGTGTGAGAATGCTATTCATTGACTACAGCTTAGCGTTCAACACCATAGTGCCCACAAAGCTCATCCCTAAGCTAAGGACCCTGGGACTAAACACCTCCCTCTGCAACTGGATCCTGGACTTCCTGACGGGCAGRCCCCAGGTGGTAAGGGCAGGCAACAACACATCTGCCACGCTGATCCTCAACACTGGGGCCCCTCAGGGGTGCGTGCCTAGTCCACTKCTGTACTCCCTGTTCACCCATGACTGTGTGGCTAAGCACAACTCCAACACCATCATAAAATTTGTTGACGACACAACAGTGGTAGACCTGATCACCGACAATGATGAGACAGCCTATAGGGAGGAGGTCAGAGACACTGCCAGGACAACAACCTCTCCCTCAATGTCAGCAAGACAAAGGAGCTGATTGTGGACTACAGGAAAAGGAGGGCCGAACAGGCCCCCATTAACATCGACGGGGCTGAAGTGGTGCGGGTCGAGAGTTTGAAGTTCCTTGGTATCCACATCACCAACAAACTATCATGGTCCAAACACACCAAGACAGTTGTGAAGAGGGCACGACAACAGCTTTCACCCCTCAGGAGATTGAAAAGATTTGGCATGGGTCCCCAGATCCTCAAAAAGTTCTACATCTGCACCATCGAGAGCATCCTGACCGGTTGCATCACCACCTGGTATGGCAACTGCTCGGCATCCGACCGTAAGGTGCTACAGAGGGTAGTGCGTAGGGCCCTTTGCATCGCTGGGGCCAAGCTTCCTGACATACAGGACCGATATACTAGCCGGTGTCAGAGGAAGGCCCAAACAATTGTCAGAGACTCCAGTCACCCAAGTCATTGACTGTTCTCTCTGCTGCTGCACAGCAAGGGGCACAGGAGCGCCAAGTCTATTTCCAAAAGGCTCCTTATCAGCTTCTACCCCCAAGCCATAAGACTGCTGAACAATTAAACAATTAATAAAATTCCCCCCCCTTTGTTTTTACACTGCTGCTACTCGCTGTTTATTATCTATGCATAGTCACTTTACCCCAATCTACATGTACAAATTACCTCAACTAACCTGTACCCCCGCACATTGAATCGGTACCAGTCCCCCCTGTATATAGCCCTGTTATTATATTGTTACTTTTTATTACATTTTTTACTTCAGTTTATTCAGTTTATACATTTTTTACTTCAGTTTAAATATTTTCTTAACTCTATTTCTTGAACTGCATTGTTGGTTAAGGGCTTGTAAGTAAGCATTTCATTGTTGGTTAGGGGCTTGTAAGTAAGAATTTCACGGTAAGTTCTACCTACACCTGTTGTATTCGGCGTATGTGACAAATCAAATTTGATTTGGTTTTATGTTTTTATGTGTATCTGAGCTATTGCCGTTCAAGCAGGCAGTAATTTGGCCGGCATGACGTAGCATTGTGATAAAGTCGCTCTCTGTACACTGGAAGTTAATAGGAATACCACTTTTAGATCACGAAAACATGTCAGATTTCAATACGTGCCGACATCATAACGCGGGAGGCTGCCTTCTCTCGAATGAGCCATTGATCATATTTTTGCAATATTCCTACCTCGAGAAATGTAATTTAACAGAGGGTCCGCGGCATTTCTCCTATTTGTCTGCCTTTTCAGTCTAGGGAGCATTGCATGGTGCCGTTGCATGAATGTTGTGCATATCAGACTCCACTCTGCGAGGCGTCGATCTGCAGGTTGAACATGGTGAGATTGTAGACTCCTAAATATATAGTGCAATTTGTTTAGGTGATTTTACAGCTAGCTAGCTACTTCACATGCTGATATTGACTTTGGTGTTATTGTGTGTACTTACGTTTGCTAGCTAGCCAGCCAGCCCTTGGAGAGAGCATTGCATTGTGGGTTTTGTAGTTGACTTGAGCTGCAACAGATTTCCACAATGATTTTCACATGTTGCTACCAAACTTATTATAACGACAAAATGAAAAATGTGTACACCAAAAATATTGTTCTCACATATTAGTGTTATTTATCACTGTAAATGATAAGAATTGGTGGTTTTGGGTGGATTTTTCCTTTCAGACATATGTATCCATTGAAAGGCTCTTTGTCTCTCCCTTAATCCCCCAGTGCTTTTGAGAGTAGGCTAACTAAGTTACTCACACAACAATGCTCACTTCCTGGTTGAAAGAGAAATCAACAACTTACCCAACTGTTCCTTGTGCCTCATTGCAGTCTGACACCCCCTCCCTAGACATGATTGAATTTAGCAACTTTACTCAGTTCCGCCTAATTTGGTAATGTGTTTTCGTGGGAACTTGGCGTCTGAGGAGAATGCTGTAGATCCAACTCTCACGAAAGCAGGGAGTGGAGGGCACAAGGCCCATCGCCTCGGCTAATTCTCCAGTAATGAGAAGCACGTCTTCAGTCTGATGCTGTTCAAAATAAAAAACCTACACCACACTAATGGCAGACATTTGTGCCAGACTGAGACTGGGCCCCGCAGCTTGGATAACACAGAGGCTTGTCCTCCAACATTTTCCCATGGTGATAAGGACTTGGCCAGATGTTTTGCAATACACCCAAAGCACCAGCCATTGAGTGAAGTGTGGTAGAGGGGGCTTTAATTGTACCAAGTATGGATGTCATTGCTGCTACGCTCTTAGAAAAAAAGGTGCTATCTAGAACCTAAAAGAAGAACCCTTTTTGGTTCTATGTAGAACCCGTTTGGTTCTAGATAGTATGAGAGATACCACCGTATTCTCTTTTATGTCGTGAGCTGAAAAGGATTTAAGGCCACTGTTTGAGGGAAGTGGGAGAGACCTTTGATGTCTGAGAACAACATATAATCTGAAATGATAAAGCCCATGATTTAAATCAATATAGGCGCGTTCACACTGCACCTTATTCCAGTCTCCTTAGCCCTGGGCGTTTTGCAACCTTAGTAGGATCTAGAGTATTTCAATGATATTTCTGCTGTGCGCATCCCATGGGATGATGCGGTGCACTCTCTAAACCCATAAGTCTATTCTTTGCCGTGTTATAGCCACTGAGGGTTATAGCTATAGCCTATGCAGACGGGACTATTAYGCCTATTACTAGAGACGTTGGTTATGTAATTATTATCCAAGCATGTGCGTTAATCCAGAGGACAATTCGCATGGGATTAGACAAACTGCCCCCTATAATTCATCATTTTTTTCTTTCAATTTTGGTGAATTTACAAGGCATTGCAAGACAAAACATTGCGAGATACAGATGACCAAGCAATAGCCTATGTGCACGGTTCCGACTCTGTCTGCCTGCCTGCCCCTCATCTTTCTCCCCCTCTTGGTCACCTGCTCTTTCGCTTCACTATGAAAGATGCGAGTGTGTGTTCAGTTCGAAATATAGCTTTTGATTACCAATGCCCGGTTCTGACTGTGTCTGGTGGCCGACTTGCCTACCTATGTCTGGCTGTGCCCCTCCCCTCTCTCCCTAGCTACCTCGCTCTTCCTTTGCTGTGAAAGATGTGAGAGTTTGTGTTCTCGGAAGAAGCCTACGGAACTACTCAGTCTCCTATGTTTCAAAAATACTAAATCTTAGAATTCGAGAAGTCAATTCCGAGCAAAATCTAAGCTTGACACCCAGAAATAGAAGTCGACACCGGGAGTTGACGGGCAAGGAGTCGAAGAATCGATTATTTTGGAGTTGACTCTCCATCATTAACCAAAGCTACAAACTCTACGGCATTCCCTGTACAGGGGAAAGTTCGAATTTCAACAGCGAAACATTTCCCCCAGATCAGACAGCAAGGTTTATACAAACAATCGCTGATGGAAATCAAATGCTAGGCTAGAAGCAAGATCAAATAATGTGTCGATAATTATTGCTTACAACATTGGTCGCATCAGAGCTAGAATGTTGGTGGCATGTTGTTTGTCCGTTAGCCCAGGGCTTTAGAATACAAGTGTGAATCCTTAGCCCAGGGCTAAAGCTTAGTTCAAGGTTAACAAATGCTTGTGTGAACACAGGTTAAGATAGCCCACGGCCAGTCTAGCTTGGGGTTAAGATAGCCCGGGGCTAAGAACAATGCAGTGTGAAAAGGCCTTATGTGTGACTGCTTTAATGCCCGTTTCAGCTGGACCATTGTCAGAAATGGTTTCCAACAGCAGGCTTATGGGTTCTGCCCTGAATCCGATGATGGGTTAGTAAATGTCTGGCTAGTGAATCAGCAACATGCATGTGTCAGTCAAAATGTTTCAACTACACATGCACACTAGGGATTAACATTGGTAACCAGGATCCCGGGAACACTCTTCATATCTCCCCCCAACATTAAAAGAACTGGGAAATTAAAAATAAATTCCCCAATGTCGGCACTAATACAGTTCCACAAAATACACAACATGTAATAGAACATTATCCAAACAGGTTGTCTTATGGAAGCCTTTAGCCTAGAGTATTTAGTCATCATAAATTTAAAGCACACTCATAATTAACACAACCGGACTGCACATTAATAAACCCTACCGGAAACCCCTACAATATAGCCTATAAAATAAATTGTTTCTCCTTGTGCTTTCATTGTGACTCTTCAGACGGTCAGACATTTGATAGGCCAATGAACAATTCACTACWTGGGTATCTCTGTCACAGACATGAAGTCTGTTAACAATTCAGAGAGGCATCAGGGGAAATTATATGTTCTCCCGTCCTAAAGCCTAGGCTATTTTCCTATCCAGTCCCAATCCCACTGAAACCCATATTCTTGACTCCTGTCTCACATAAAAATTTGTAACTTTATTCTGTAATCCATAGGTTGCGTTATCGCCTATGCATGTCAAAATACCGCTATAACATTTCTTCCGCTTCCCTGCGCTGTCCCATACTTGCTGCCCATATGAGGGCTTCGGTAGAGAATGTGTGATCAACAAATGGTATGAGAGTAGATATGGATATTTTTATATCTCCTTACGAAACCTTGATATTTAAACTATTTCCACTCTTCATCTCGTTATTCATGAGCTGATCRGCTATCTGCATCAACTTGATTTAGCCAAATCTAGGAGATATTCTGTAATTCGTTGAAGGTTATCTAGCAAGTTTAGGAACTTGGGTCATTTCAGTCGTTTGACTGCCGTTACAAAGTTTGTATGAATCGACAACGCTATACTTGGGGTGTGCTCTGTGTCGAGATGAAATGCGCTGAATTAATTGAGGAATATTCGCAAATCACTCCAATGTCATTGGCGATCAAAGATAGTTACTCTATCATTACTAAATATCAGTTTKATTTGCTCTGAAGTCTTTACAGCAGCCAAACCAAAAAGGTGTCGCAGGGCCCTCTTATTTGGGGAGATCCCTGGCATAGTGACCATATCTTGGTTTTAAATGCTTTAAATGGGCACTTCAGATTTTTGGGGTATTTCCCAGGACTCTCTGGATAAATATAAATTATTCCCGATATTGAAACTTAGTATATTTTCAGGAAAATATMAATCCCTAATGTACACACCAGGATGTTTTGTTACTCTCACACACAGAAACTTGTATTACTACCATATCATTTATTATTTTTTATTTAAAAATATATATTTTACCTTTATTTAACTAGGCAAGTGAGTTAAGAACAAATTCTTATTTACAATGACGGCCTACCCCGGACGACGCTGGGCCAATAGTGCACCGCCCTGTGGGACTCCCAATCACAGCCGGATGTGATACAGCCTGGATATAAATGATTAATACTCACCATTTGAATGTCTCTGAAAACCCCCTCTGACTCACCCTCACACAGCTGAGTGACAGGGGTAAAGAGTGGCATGTAGAGTGGCATGCAAAGGAATTATAATCATTTGGTTCTTGTTACACTGTATCAGATAGACCTACAGTATGTGCTGTGCTGGATTGAATGTCATAGATCTAAAGAAATACCAGCAAACMGGACGTCCTGAGYACATTCAGCGACGTTCCCATTTAGGTCCCTTAATGGTTTTCAGTGCGACGTTATCCCATTGACGTTCTGAGAATGTTGTAAGAACGTTGCGTTGATGGTCCCAAGGAAATGTTCTCTGCGGGACCTTTGTCTCTATCCCTGTAAGTTCCAAAAGACGTCACTGAGGACCATGTCAGGACCTTTGTAGGACGCTCTCAGGACTTTAATTTTACTAGTCATTAGGTCATTYCATGATTATAGTTCCCGGTTTCACCCGGGGATGTTTTTAGGACGTTCTTTGGATGTTGTGTTATGGTCCCCTGGAAGTTTTGTCTAGTTCCCGGATGGTCCCAGGGATGTCCCCGAGGATGTTTTTATGACATTTGTTGGATGTTGGGTCAAGCTGTACAGCTAAAATAGTGTAACAAATATTTAATCAATGACAATATGATAACATTTGACATGATCACTTAGGACTGACTTTTCAATACAGTGCATTCGGGAAAGTATTCAGATCCCTTGAATTTTTTCCACATTTTGTTACGTTACAGCCTTATTCTAAAATAAAAATGTAATTAAATAAAACAATTCTTAATTAAATAAAAACAATTCTCATCAATCTACACACAATAGCCCATAATGACAAAGTGAAAACAGGTTTTTAGAAATGTTTGCAAATGTATTTTAAGTAAAAAACTGAAATACCTTATTTACATAAGTATTCAGACCCTTTGCTATGAGCCTCAAAATTGAGCTCAGGTGCACCCTGTTTCCATTGATCATCCTTGAGATGTTTCTACAACTTGATTGGAGTCCATCTGTGGTAAATTCAATTGATTGGACATGATTTGGAAAGGCACACACCTGTCTATATAAGGTTCCACATTTGTCAGAGCAAAAACCAAGCCATGAGGTCAAAGGAATTGTCCGAAGAGCTCCAAGACAGGATTGTGTCGAGGCACAGATTTGGGGAAGGGTACCAACAAAAATGTCTACAGCATTGAAGGTCCCCAAGAACACAGTGGCCTCCATCATTCTTAAATGGAAGAAGTTTGGAACCACCAAGACTCTTCCTAGAGCTGGCCGTCTGGCAAAACTGAGCAATCGGGGGAGAAAGTCCTTGGTCAGGTTGGTGACCAAGGACCCGATGGTCACTCTGACAGAGCTCCAGAGTTCCTCTGTGGAGATGGGAGAAGCTCCCCAAATACAGGTGTGCCAAGCTTGTAGAATCATACCAAAGAAGTCTCAAGGCTGTAATCACTGCCAAAGATGCTTCACACATTTCTTGTTCACAAACCAAAGTTTTTGAATTTTTCCAACAATTGTTTACAGACAGATTTTTTCACTTATAATTCACTATATTACAATTCCAGTGGGTCAGAAGTTTACATACACTAAGTTGACTGTGCCTTTAAACAGCTTGGAAAGTTCCAGAAAATGATGTCATGGCTTTAGAAGCTTCTGATAGGCTAATTGACATAATTTGAGTCAATTGGAGGTGTACATGTAGATGTATTTGAAGGCCTACCTTCAAACTCAGTGCCTCTTTGCTTGACATCATGGGAAAATCAAAATAAATCAGCCAAGACCTCAGTAAAACAATTGTAGACCTCTACAAATCTGGTTCATCCTTGTGAGCAATTTCCAAACGCCTGAAGATACCACGTTCATCTGTACAAACAATAGTACGCAAGTATAAACACCATGGGACCACGCAGCCGTCATACCACTCAGGAAGTGCAAATCAATCCCAGAACAGCAGCAAAGGACCTTGTGAAGATGCTGGAGGAAACAGGTACACATGTATCTATATCCACAGTAAAACAAGCCCTATATCGTCATAACCTGAAAGGCCACTCAGCAAGGAAGAAACCACTGCTCCAAAACTGCCATAAAAAGCCATTCTACTGTTTGCAACTGCACATGGGAACAAAGTTCGTACTTTTTGGAGAAATGTTCTCTGGTCTGATGAAACAAAAATAGAACTGTTTGGCCATAATGACCATCGTTGTGTTTGGAGGAAAAATGGGGAGGCTTGCAAGCCGAAGAACACCATCCCAACCGTGAAGCACGGGGGTGGCAGCATCATGTTGTGAGGGTTGCTTTGCTGCAGGAGGGACTGGTTCACTTCCCAAAATAGATGGCATCATGAGGAAGTAAAAGTATGTGGATATATTGAAGCAACATTTCAAGACATCAGCCAGGAAGTTAAAGCTTGGTTCCAAATGGACAATGACCCCAAGCATACTTCCAAAGTTGTGGCAAAATGGCTCAAGGACAACAAAGTAAAGGTATTGGAGTGGCCATCACAAAGCCCTGACCTCAATCCTATAGAAAATTTGTGTGCAGAATTGAAAAAGCGTGTGCGAGCAAGGATGCCTACAAACCTGACTCAGTTACACCAGCTCTGTCGGGAGGAATGGGCCAAAATTCACCCAACTTATTGTGGGAAGCATGTGGAAGGCTACCAGAAACATTTGACCCAAGTTAAACAATTTAAAGGCAATGCTACCAAATACTAATTGAGTGTATGTAAACGTCTGACCCACTGGGAATGTGATGAAAGAAAGAAATGCTGAAATAAATTATTCTGTCTAGTATTATTCTGACATTTCACATTCTTAAAATAAAGTGGTGATCCTAACTGACCTAAGACAAGGAATTGTTACTCGGATTAAATGTCAGGAATTATGAAAAACTGAGTTGAAATGTATTTGGCTAAGTTGTATGTAAACCTCCGACTTCAACTGTATGTAAATGTGATATTTCCATTTTTGTTTTTAATAAATATGCAAACATTTCTAAAAACCTGTTTTTGCTTTGTCATTATGGGGTATTGTGTGTAGATTGATGAGTATTTTTAATACATTTTAGAATACGGCTGTAACGTAACAAAATGTGTGCACTGTATGACCCCACCTGGGATTTGAACTCATAACCTTTGAGGGTATGCTCACGATTTGAGGGTATGCTGATATTTTTGCTGCGCTACAAAGTCTGAAGAATTTCAGAAGTCCCTTACAGATTCATTACCTATGATACTGCCCTTAGCAAAAGAGTGTAATCTGCACTGGATCAGTGGTTCACCGATCAGTGGTTCACCAATCAGGGCCTTGATGGGCTTGGGGGCAGAACGTTTCTTTGCGACCATCAGGTGCCTGGGAACTAGGCAAAAAACTCCAGGGTACCATGACACAATGTCCCAAGAACGTCATAAAAACATCCTCGGGAACATCTCTGTGATCATCCGGGAACTAGACAAAACCTCCAGGGGACCATGACACGACATCCTGACGAGTTTAGGCAACCATTTTGTGACGTCATGGGGACGTGCTAACGACTCATTATTGTTTGCAGGGATGTTCTTGCTCCAGTGTTCCTGACATGTTATTCTCCTGTATTATACCTGGAATTCCCCATCAGAAACTGTATGAATGGCCATTGTGCTCCTGTGACACATGGCTTCTGCTCCTTCTCACACACATGTACCTAGAACGGAAAGGAATTTCTGTCGGTTGATAAACGCCGAGAACCATGAGAGAGGCCTATTTTGTGAGGGGATTTTTGAGGTCTTTATTTAGAATAAGGTTAGTGATGGGATTTCTGCCAATCCCAGCAATAAACAATTTGCTATAGACCATTTGATGTCTAGTGTAGTGTCTATGTTTGAGAGGCTAATCAACGTAAAGGAAGGAAATCTTGGTTCTAGCCATTCACAGCCTTTTGTGTGTTAGAGCTGACAATTGACATGTCTTCTGTCCCAGCCGACTTTGACTTCCCTGCTGTGCCTCTGTAATGATTTGGGCTCACCATGAGAGTTATGTTTCAAAAGCTCTTTTATGTTTTGATTTTGTGTTTTAAGTACTTTGTCTGTGTGGTTGTGTGATGTGAACGCTGCTGCTAAGCAACACACAAAGCGATTGTGTGTGTGTGTGTGTGTGTGTGTGTGTGTGTGTGTGTGTGTGCAAGTTAAATTTGTCAGTATAGTATGGGGGCAGAGGAGCCCTTCCTGCCTTGTCATCTCTCACTTCACCATCTGGTTTGTGTAGAGTTTGACTGAGGCGTTAATCATTGGGCCCTGAGGCTCGCTGCAGTCTGACAACAGCTGGAGACATGGACCTTGTTGATGTCCCACCAATCCCGAGCAACAGCCAGCCAAGCTCCGGCACCCTCTTTCTCTGAGGACAGATGTGTGTTAGGTCGAGACTCTACACTCCCAGCTTACCTAACAAAACAGCTGGAAGGGTTACACATGTGTGTCATGACTCCCAAGCCCAGAAACTTCACACAGATCCCGACAAACACAGGTTTAAGTGTTCCCCAACGCATCAGAGATATACAGATTTCATTTGGTAGTGGACTCCTATAAATGCATCTCTTGTTATAGGCCCATAAGTGCGGTCTGTGCTGTCTGTATTAGGCTCTGTGTTTATTATAATGTTGGCCTGTTTTCCCAGCAGCTTAACTCATGTCCTGCAGTGCGGCTCCTTTTCACCAAGAAATCACACTGATAAGGCCCAACCTTACTCCTTCATTGTCATCGTCTCTCGGGCGCTCTCCCCAACTAATAAGCTATCTATTTAGAGCAAGCAGAGAACAATATAGCTATATGGTTACTTGCAAGGCAACCTCTAAGGATGGAAGCCAGTGCTTAAGCTAATGAATGTGCAGATCTGCGTTTTAGCAACAGCATCACGTATTTTTATTTAAAGGTTAATTTGTTATGTGAACACACAATGAGTGATTGAACCTTCCTCCGTCCACCGACTCATATGTGATGTGGGTGACATTTAAGTTTTATTGGGTCCTTCCTCTCGATGCCAAGAGCAGTAGCATTTCTGGTATATTTCTGACATGGTGGCTTTCATCTCCTTCTCAGTTAAGTGCAGAGAAGTCTGTCATAGCTTATTATGGACTCTGGGTTTGGCTTGTAGTCCTGGAGCAGGGTTTGTGGAATATTCAAACCAACATCTGAAATGTAAAACTTAGCCTGCTGATATGTTTTCAGCCAAGACCGGCTGTCATTTATTTATTTGCATTTTTTATTTAACCTTTATTTAACTAGGCAAGTCAGTTAAGGACAAATTATTATTTACAATGAAGGCCTACCCTGGCCAAACCCTAACCCGTACGACGCTGGGCCAATTGTGCGCCGCCCTATGGGACTCCCAATGAAGGCTGGTTGTGATACAGCCTGGAATCTAACCAGGGTCTGTAGTGACGCCTCCAGCACTGAGATGCAGTACCTTAGGCCGCTGCGCCACTCGGGAGCCCAAAATAACCATAATGAACCGTGAACAACTTCAATTAAACTAAACATCTCATGTTCAGTGGAATAGTGCTTCTATGAAATTCCAGATTTACTGACTCTTTGCAGGTAAAATCTGGATTTTGTGGTCTATGTCTAGAGCTGTATCTATAGTCTTAAAGTGTGTCCTATGTGTACTTGTCATATGCTCCTATTTTAGTCATTTGGGCCGGCTGGATATAGAAATGAGACTGGGTGGCGCTCTAGTTCCTTGGCGGTTTGACTTAAGTCAATTTACTCAGCACCAACCCCATTATTCTTCCTTTGTTAAAGGCCCATATGTCTCCTTTAACTCTGTCACATACTGAAATGCTTGTATATGCTGCTTTTACTCTGTTAATGAATAACAAAAGGGGTATGTCTAGACTCGTGTTTAGACTCTTGTTCAAGAACATCCAGTTGTATAATTATCTCACATTCACACTTATGACTGGGGACTAGACATGGCTACCTTTTTTAATAAAAGATAGCCTAGTTATTAGAAAGGATCATTCGGAGACATCCTCATTTCATTTGCCTATGGTACGTTTTAAAGCAGAATCATTTCTGTTCAGTTATGCCGGGTCAATGTATCTGGATGGAGAAACAAAAGTGGAGCAAAAGCTTTTGTTAGTCAGGAGGATATGGTCTTCTAACAAACTCGGATCATTCCCTAAGCTGTGAGCTCTCTAAAGCTTATCTAATGCAATGCAAGCCACTCTTGTGTGCAAGGGACGTGTTACCAGCAGCCATTTGCTGCACTTATATTGATCTGCCCCTGGGCTCCAGGCTGCAGGAATGGAGATTCCTTAAACTACAGGCCATGCTCTAATGACTTACTCTCTCTGATTCCTCTCCACGCCGCTCCACTTCTCCTGTCGGTTCTCAAATTGAAAGGTTCTCCGTAGAGAGCTGGGCCTGCTTGGAGATGTGAGGAGCAGACATGTCAGCAGCCGTGGGGTTAGTGGCGTTAGTGTGTGTGAATGGGCCTGTGACCGAGGCTCTGATCCCAGGAACGGGAGTACATACAGGGGTATGGCTTAAGGCTGGGAGGAGGTGAGAGGGCTGTCCCTGATAGGCAGTTTAACATCATACCGGGTCAGGGGCTTTTATACAAACTTTTTGGGGAGGAGGAGTGATAGACTGGGAGATGGGAGGAGGAGTGATAGACTGGGAGATGGGAGGAGGAAGGGGAGCTCTGAGGTGGAACTGATATGAATTCACTCTTTGTTTCCGAACAGCCTGTTGTGCTCTGGCCAATCGCATATGTGTGTGTGTTTTAGGAAGAGGTTTGAGCCAGCYTGCCYTATSTTTTCCTCSAMGAGAAGATTCCTGAAGTGCTCAGGGMTTTTTTTCTCCGACTTTACAGGATGGGAGAGCGTGAGAATATAGGGAGGGCTAGTAAGGAGGAGGAGGGTTCATTCTGAGAGGAGGAGACAAAGAGGGGGAGAGCATAAATAATATGAGTTTGGCCAGGTAGTAAGAAGAGGGATCTGTGTAGCTGTCCTCTAGCCAGTGGAGTGTTGATTGGATTAGGTGTGCATGCAAATATCCAGTGGTCAGAGTGTGAGTGGTTAGTAGACAAAACTGTGTGGTAGTCAGATATGCACTTCTGCAATTCTCTTGGACATCAGCTGTACTTCTCTACTTTACATAGTAAGTATTTTGCTAAATTCTACTACCCATTACTTTGAATGATTATAAAGTCCTAATTGAATGCGCAAACTGGTCGGAACCATCAGACTGTGAATTCACAGATGCAAACACTGTTCTTATAGGATCCTTTTGTTATGTGTGACAGTTATCTGACTGCAGACAGACAGTCACTCAGTTGTGTATGTTCATTGACAGTTAGGATTTGAAATATTGTCAGCCATGCATGATGCCAGTCCACGCCATGCTCATTGTAGTTGATGATGCTTGACTACACCGATTATTTGCTCGCATGAGGGAGCTGTGCCAACAATGCCAAGAAGGAGGCATGTATTGACCATTTGAGGGCAGACGGTTTAAAAGCTCTGTTTTTACTTAATACTATAAATATGAGCGAGATCAATTCTGCACAGGATGAAAACCATTTAATTTCAGGTTTTTGCCTCTCAATTAATTTAGTGCAACAAACTCTATTAGGAGGCTATTTACTCATAGTAGTCGTTTGACCTTTACATAATAGGGTTTGAGGCAGTGAAAAGAAGCGTTCCTCGGGGACGTTATCAGGCATTGATTCATTAGAGGCTACATGACTGGAATCTGGATCTCCATTGTTGTGCTATTTGTGTGCCAGGTGTGATAACAGTCACCTCCCAGATCTGTTACTGGCTCCATTCAACAGTTTGAAAGGACTGGGAGGGGTGCTGGATCTTCCTCTCCTACACTCTCAGATCAGTCACCCCCAGCTTGCATTCCTCTGCTCTGTGTCCACCTGATAACTGTCTGTGTGTGTGGATCCCCTATCCGTCTGTCCCTCTGTCTGTTAGAAAGGCTAACCAGCACTGCCCCCACCACCCCTGAAAGGAGAGTTGATTGGGTTTATAGTTCCACACCTGTGTGGCAGTGGACTGTGGCCTGGGGTGCAGGGATGGAGTGATGCGTGCAGGGGGGGGCAGGGTCAAAAGTGGAATGGACAATTGAGTCTTGATCTGCAACAAAATGTAATACTTTATATAGGCTACATGCATGAATAAATAAAGTTTCAAAACAATGAATAACAAAAATGAATTGCCTATAACTTTAAATTAAAGTCTGTTTTATATTCAACTTACTTCTAAGATGTATTCTGAGTCATTGGCCTAATTATGTAGCTGGAGTGTGACACGGCCAAATGTATTATTAGACTCTCCAGAAATAAGACAAGGACGCCTTTCCTCCTCAGCCCAGACAGAGTTCTTTCAGTCAACTGGTCGACAGCCAGCACTGTAATGTTCACTAAATTCATGTGCCAATGTCTCGCGAGAAGATGGTAATACCAGACTGAGACTGTCACTCGCACTTCGAGTTGTTCTGTTGGTCACCAGATTGGCCAAAGCCGGGGGTCATGTGTGACAGATGTGGGGGGGGGAGATTATGGGTCTGGAGGGCAGTGGGGTCATGCAAGCCACTCTCATGTGATGGGAGTCTGAGGCTCCAAAGAGAAGGCCTCTCAAGTGCGAGATCCTCCCCCAGCCCAGTCCCCACCCTGCTCAACCTCAACTGGAATCCATCTGGAATTCACTGTCTGGAAGACTGGAGGCTAAAGCCACGCAGGCGGCCTGCTGTTGTTGGACACAGCTCTGTTCCTCTGTCTCCTGCCAGCAGTGCCTGAACAGGAACATAGAGGGGGAGAACTAGTGTGCTGTATCCCTGCAGCCATTCAGAGGGAGCCAGAACACCACAAGAGTCTCCTTGAGGTTTCTTCATCCACTGCCGAAGCAGCACTTGTGGTTGTAATGTCATGTCACAGCAATTCTCCTCCTCCTGTCTCAGACTCACAGACACAGACTCTTCAGTTGCTGTTTTTTTTTGTACTGTTTTATATGAAACACCGCACTAATAAAAGCCCAATTGAATGGGCCTGGTACCTCACTATATCAAGTTACTCAGAGTGGCACAATGTATACAAAGCCTGTTTTGTATTGTAATAATACCCCTCAGAGCCATTAAGACTGATTTGGGGGGCCTGGGCCTGAATATGCCTGGGCCTGAATGGGCCTGGTAATGGGGCAAAGGGAGTGCAGGGCTGACAAGACAAAAGCACCTCTTCCCCCTCCTCCTCTCTCTTCCCCCCTCAGCCCCATCTCTCACTCTACAGTAGCTGGCTCTGGCTGCCCCTGTGCCTAGGCCCTGTGTGTGTAATCACTCCAGAAGACTCTAAGGGCTGATGCTCTGATTAAGTACGGCTGGGGTTATAGCCAGACGATCGATGGGCTTGACTGGAATATATTGTGGTGCCAGAGGTGTCATTAAACTTGTGTGGAATGGTTGTTGTGTGGGTTGATTGTGTGTGTCTCGGCTACCTCGCTCTGCTCCATCCAGGCAGGAGTTGACCCCCGAGAGCTCTGCTCCGTGCCATGTTGATGTTATTTGTGAGGAGTGCCAGGTTTAAACCAAACACGTGGGTTTTATTCTACACATAATTCGGGGTTTGCTAAACGTGCTGATAAATCCTCTGCACAGTAGTCTGACTAGTCTCTCCTTCCTCACATCCCTCCCCACCTCATCCCTGACTCATCCCTAACTCCCCACCAATGCTTAGGTCAATACCTCTGCAGCCATTCCATTTTCAGCACTGGCTGGTCTCCTGATGGGTCCATTTCAGGGTGTTTGAGGCGGGTAGGAATGAGATTTGACGGGTGTGAAAGTCCCCTCTCTCCTCCATAGGAGTGACCCAGGCCCCCTGCTGGTTACTGGCTGCTAAAGCATCTGCTTTGTCCCGTTTCTACGCTCACGTTGCTCACTGACACTGATGATGCGATCGTTAATGGTATCCAATGCTGGGTTGAATGACCTGCTATTCGATTTAAAGACATGTTATTCTAACATTTATGTAACATTTGAATTACCTAGATTTCCCACTCTACTAACAGCCTAATGCGGTGGTTTTTCTGTTTCTTCACCACCTCTCATTGTTGTTGAACCAAATAATCACTGCTAAAACTTTCCTGAAGGACACAGACTCAATTCCTTCCATGCACCTGAACAGTATTTATTTACTGTGCTGGGTTTCTCGTGACTAACTGAGTCTGTTATTGAAAATGACATATCCATTTGATTTGCTAGGGATGAACAGATGGACCACACTGGCGGAGGAATATCACACCAAATATGAATATAGCACCTTGTTGTTTTTGCGTCTGCGGCTGTCCTCCGTGTTCTCACACATCTCTTGCTCAGATGGCACCTTGGCAGTAGGATGAGTCTTTTCTATTAGGAGGCTGGAACATGGCAAGACTCCCTTTTCTGTCTGACTCTGAATCAGTCTGGTACCTAGGTTGAGGAAATCGGATCCTGTATCAGCTGGGGTTTCTCCCAATCCATTTTTCCTGCGTGACCGACTTGAGGAACACTCGATCCATGCTCTTTGGAATGGTCTTTCATTGTTCCTATATGTGATATTGCATCAACTCAGTGGATGAGTTCAGTTGAGGGTTAGAGTACGCCGCTGTTGCTCCCTCTGCTTTTCCTCTTCAATTTCCTTCAGATAAAAATCGAGCTTTGCTCTCATGAGAAAATAATATATATGACTAAAGAGGGGTATTTGTGTAGAAAGGACAGTGTGCAGGGAAGCAAGGCGTGAAATGGAGAATGGCACTTCTTGTCATCGTTGGGGGGGTAGAGGTCCGTCAGTAGAGATTGACATGTCAGGCACAGGAGGATTGTGAGAGGAAACGATCTGGGAGATTGAGGGTGTACACTCTGGTGTTCTGTTACGCATGGGATGGAGTTGGGTCGAGCTCTGTCTGCGCGCGTGTGTTCTTGTGTGTGTGTGTGTGTGTGTGTGTGTGTGTGTGTGTGTGTGTGTGTGTGTGTGTGTGTGTGTGGTGTGTGTGTGTGTGTGATGTGTGTGTGTGTGGTGAGTGTGGTGTGAGAGAGATGGGGCAGACGTTTGAGGAACTGTGACACCAGATTCAGTAAATTATGTAGGCCTAGATCCGTTTAGGCGTTCACTTGCATCTTTGAAGCAGGATCATCAGATCAGGGTGTACTTTCCTTCTGTCTACTGGAGCGGAACTAAAGCTAAAGCCACACCTCGCTCATATTTTGTTAGAAGACTAGGAAATATTATTTTGCTCTTGGGACCATTGACCCTCATCTAGACAACGTCTCATTATGCTCACTATGCCTTTTACTCCAATTTGAATTTGATGACGTTGCTGCCTGGAGTCCGGGCCGTTATCAATCGGCGTAATGTAATCTTGCCTAAAAGACCCCTGTGTATCGTAATGTCCCCTTTCTGAGCTTAGCAGAAAATGACACAGAATTAGTATCACCTTCGGTCTGAGTTGATCTGCCAATGTTACTGTTCGTTGTGTGTGAGGTCTTGGTCCTCTCAAAGGAGGAAGTGGTAGAAACGGGCTCATTAGCAGCGATTCAGGTGAACAATGGGTGGAAATGAGAGCGAGGTGCTCCGTGTTAGGAGCGTCTTGACTTGGCATGGTGTAATCAGCCCTGGATCGGATAGTTTAATGACAGAGCAGAGAGAAGTGGAGGGCCGGCTCCCAGACACCACCTGCTGCTGCTGCCTTGCAGGCAGGAAAGAGAGAAAGCTCCTCCGGAATGTCTCTCTCTTTCTTTCCCTTTGTCAACCACCACTTTTGTCATGCCCTCCCTCCTTCCCTCCCCCCGCCTTAAGAAAACAGAGAGGGAATGATAGTGCCAAATCGGTGCATTTGCCACGTTGCCACATCGGGCTGACTCATCTCTCTGTTGTTCAAGCTGCCCTGAAGCTGAGCAGTCAAGTTGGTGTATCAATCCCTTTGTGTCTGGTTGTGGCTTTCTAACAGTCCCTGTCTCTGCGTGTTGGAGTCCTGCTCTTTGTCTTGTGAGAAAGCCTCTCCGCGGCAGCAACAATCAAGCAATTTCAGTGCCTGAGGCGTCTGATAACCAGGTGCGTTAGCCTGAGAGTGACCTATCCGGTCTCTCAGACTTCATGCTTTCCAAAGTGAGTCCATCAGTTTTTCTGTTTTTGTCAACGCCTGTTTCTCTCTCCTCTGTTCTATTCTCTCAGATCCAGAATGCTGAAACCAGAATGGATCCTCCAGGTCATCTGAGACGGTGTCAGTGTGTCCTCCCTGCTCTCCCTCCACGGTGGTCCTCTCGTCCTCGAGACTCGTTCCACGGGGAACCGTCTGCCTCCTCCTCTCCTGGCAGCAGCCCCCCTGTAACGGTGTAGCGGTGGAAAAGCGACCCTGTAAATATGCCTGGATGGAGGTCTCAGTGCCGTCTCGTCCTGCTGAACTCCCTGACCTGCGGCCTGGAGATCTGCGTGGCAGCTGGGATCACATACGTGCCTCCCCTGCTTCTGGAGGCTGGGGTAGAGGAGCAATACATGACCATGGTGCTAGGTAAGCCAGCTCTGGCTTACCCTGACGGGGGGGGGGGGGTACATTCATTACACATGAAAGAGTCTTCATCTAGAGGGGTCCTCCTGAAGGGTGTGGAGGGACAGGGCTGTGCCCCACCAGCCCGTTGGATACTGTATCTAAAGCAACCTGCTGTCTCTTTGGGTGCCGGCCTGATAGTACAGTACCTCATTTACAAAAAAACATACACACTGTCCCCCTGATGGAACAGACTAATTTTAGATCCCCATAGTTGAGTTTCTAATCTGGTTCTGGACTGTGGCTTTGGATTTGTTTTACATTAACAACAGCAGAACAAATCTAAAGATGTGGAGCAGAGGCCTACTCTTCCTGATAGACACAAAGATGGGTTACTGTTGTTGTTATTAGACCTCATTGCTTGCAAATCAGTGACATGCTGTTGTGTTTGACCTAACCTTAATGCTACATTAGAAGTTCAGGTTTTTTTAAAAGACACCGTGTATATATAGCCACCGCACGGCAGTGGATTTTTTGTGTAGGCGATGTGAATAGCTGCATTATCCTATCGCGCGCAAATGGCTATCACATGGTTTGCTGTGAAGGCATTTCTTCTCTCTCTCTCAGATTACGTTGTGACCAAACGGATRGAGATTGCCACTCCGAAACGTGCATGTGGCAATTACAGCTCCAATAGACAGATACAGTAATATTATGTGTGTTAACGTACACTCCTCTATCCCTCTCTTTAAACAGCTGCATGCGAATGGGAGAAAAATAGCATTTGTGTCATCCCCCACAGCCCGTAAACCTCATCTGGAAATGGCACAAAATAAATGCTTTGCTCCCCCCCCCCCTTAGTTTTGTCTAATGGAACGGCAGAGTGTTTAGTAATGGAGATGGATATTGTGTCCTGGGGTCTTAAGGCTAATTTCCCCAGGAGTAGTGTCAGATTCTCAGATGCAGGCCATCTACTTGATCTAATGGCCACTTCTGGATTAATACTGCCAGTTGCCACTCTTTAATTGTTTAATCGACTCTTCTCTGTCTGTCAGGAGGAAGCACGCTTTCTGGATAGGGGCCCAGGGGCATGTCTTATGTTAGAAATTCACACTGTAGAGTTTGTACTGTATATGACTTGGAAAGCACATGGTGTTGTGTGTATACTGCATATGAGTTAGAGATAGGCTTGGGCGGTATACTGTATATAACGTAGAACTGGGTATTTGGAAATAGCCACGGGATGGTTTTTCAATACCGTTTATGATAGGGCTGGGCGATATGGTCACATATCATATCACGGTATGAAAAATGACGGTATTTTATGTTTTTTAATAATAAAAGTTATACATTTGCTTTCTAAGTAGTGCGTGACCCTAGGGTGGCAACACATACATCATAAGCGATTTTAATGGGTCTTTCTCCATTCTGATTGGAGCAAAGTGAAAACAGCATCGCTGTCATCAACATTGTTGCATGTGCTGCCTTAACCATGCAGACTGAACGCAAGTGTCTCGTAGTCGAGGAACAACAAATGCGCTCCTTGAGTGACAGGGGGCGGGAATAGGTACAGTGCATTCGGAAAGTATTCAGACGCTTTGATTTCATCCACATTTTGTTACGTTTCAGCCTTATTCTAAAATTTATTAAATCGTTTTTTCCCCCGTATGTCGTTGGTCACTACTTTACAGGAGAGCCTTGAACTTAAATGTTTTTTTTCATCAAAATGCGTTTTTTGGCAGAAATGCCTTCTGGAACATGTGAACTTTCATGTGCCTTAATAACAAACGTGTATGCCATCTGTAAATACGAATACAATTGTTAAATTACGAACCTAGTTGGTTTAGCCACAGAAAAAGTCAGAAACCTTCCCGCTAGCCATGATTGCCTGAGATAATGAGTGGGCTGGACATGCTGAGAGATGAGTTCGGATTGGTCTGGCATATAGCACGCTTCTGTCTATTTGAGCTGGTCAGTATGTATTGGTAATCCTGTCTAACGCGTCTTTAAAAATATATATATTGCGTTGTAGATCTGCTTAAGTGTTGCTCTCCACTTTCTGGAGGACCGAGTTTTGAAATCAGCTAACGTTAGCTGGCTGGCTTGCTTGCTAATGTTACGTGTATGATCTTCTTTTTCGTATTTCAGAGCCATTTGCATTGCTAGTTATAGCCTAATGTTAACTAGCTATTCATGCAGGGTAGTAACGTCATGAGTTGGGATTATGATTCATTGTTTAGCTAGCTAGCTAGCTACATGTCTTAACAAAAGACTCCACTATGCAATTATCCATTTCAATAGAATGTCACTGCAACTGTTGATAGACATAACTGGTAAATTCGCTCTGGCTGTCTACTTCGATTTCAGAGCGCTTTCGTCTGAGTGCAGAATTTGTGACGAATTTACGAACGCTCAACACCCTTTGAATATGGCTGGTGTCAGTAAACGTTGGCAAAAAAAGCACAAATTGTTGCCAGCAGCACAGTTGCAGTCACCAACGCTCTGGATAACATAAAAACAGCCAAACCAGCTCTGCTAGGGCAAGGAAAATGGTCAGTGAGCTGTTCTCTCATTTGTGTCTGGAAGTAGCTAGCAAATTAGCCAGTTAGCTTGGGTGCTTGACTGCTGTTGTTAGGGCAGAACACTCAGCTCAACCCTTAAATATATGGGTGGGGCTAAAGCTTAAGAGGGTGTGAACGATGCTGAATGGGTGTAGACAAAGAAGAGCTCTCAAGTAGGTACCAAAATATTCAAAGGCCATTTGAGGTTTCAAGTTTAACTTTCAAAGCAGAATTACTTTCCCATTGTTCCTCAAATGCAGTGTATGCTATACCATTTTGTAGCTTTATGTCCCTGCTTTTATCCAATGTTAAAAAAAATATATAATTTTGGTACATAAGACTGAATCAAGGCAGTCAGTTACATTTACATAAGTATTCAGACCCTTTACGTGGTACTTTGAAGCACCTTTTGCAGCGATTACAGCCTTGAATCTTCTTGGGTATGACGCTACAAGCTTTGCACACCTGTATTTGGGGAGTTTCTCCCATTCTTCTCTGCAGATCCTCTCAAGCTCTGTCAGGTTGGATGGGTAGTGTTGCTGACAGCTATTTTCAGGTCTCTCCAGAGATGTTCGATCGGGTTCAAGTCCGGGCTCTGGCTGGGCCACTCAAGGACATTCAGAGACTTGTCCCGAAGCCACTCCTGTGTTGTATTGGCTGTGTGCTTAGGGTCGTTGTCCTGTTGGAAGGTGAACCTTCACCCCAGTCTGAGGTTCTGAGCTCTCTGGAGCAGGTTTCATCAAGGATCTCTCTGTACTTTGCTCCATTCATATTTCCCTCGATTCTGACTCGTCTCCCAGTCCCTGCCGCTGAAAAACATCCCCACAGCATGATGCTTCCATCACCATGCTTCACCGTAGGGATGGTGCCAGGTTTCCGCCAGACGTGACGCTTAGTATTCAGGCCAAAGAGTTGATTCTTGGTTTCATCAGACCAGAGAATCTTGTTTCTCATGGTCTGAGAGTCCTTTAGGTGCCTTTTGGCAAACTCCAAGTGGGCTGTCATGCGCCTTTTACGGAGGAGTGGCATCCGTCTGGCCACTCTACCATAAAGGCCTGATTGGAGGGGTGCTGCAGAGATGGTTGTTCTTCTGGAAGGTTCTCCCATCTCCACAGAGGAACTCTGGAGCTCTGTCAGAGTGAACATCGAGTTCTTGGTCACCTCCCTGACCAAGGCCCTTCTCCCCCGATTGCTCATTTTGACCGAGCGGCCAGCTCTAGGAAGAGTCTTGGTGGTTCCAAACTTCTTCCATTTAAAAAATTATGGATGCCACTGTGTTCTTGGGGACCTTCAATGCTGCAGACATTTTTTTGTACTCTTCCCCAGATCTGTGCCTCGACGCAATCCTGTCTCGGAGCTTTACGGACAATTCCTTCCACCCCATGGCTTGGTTTTTGCTCTGACATGCACTGTCAACTATGGGACCTTATATAGACAGGTGTGTGCCTTTCCAAATCATGTCCAATCAATTGAATTTACCACAGGTGGACTCCAATCAAGTTGTAGAAACATCTCAAAGATGATCAATGGAAACAGGATGCACCTGAGCTCAATTTCGAGTCTCATAGCAAAGGGTCTGAATACTTATGTAAATAAGGTATTTCTGGTATTTTTTCTATACATGTGGGAAAAAATGATAAAAACCTGTTTTTGCATTGTCATAATGGGATATTGTGTTTAGATTGATGAGGGAAAAATATATATTTGATCCATTTTAGAATAAGGCTGTAACGTAACAAAATGTGGAAAAGGGATACTTTCCGAATGCACTTTAGGTGTAAAAAGCAGCATGGAGCGAGGAAGAGCAGAGAGAGATGACTCAAGTAGCGAAGTAAACTATAAAAATGGACGTTACACACAGTGTATCACATTTAACAAACCAAACATTCAAATACTGTTTTAGAAGGTAAAGTAAAAACGCAAACTGGTCCGTGCATCAATACCGTTATATTGTAAAACACCGTATATCGCCCAACTCTACATTTTAATATTTGTGTCTACTTTTTAAGTAAATACCTGCAGTCAACTTGTGCAATACGTTAGGAGATTAAGCAGATTGCATTCTTCATTTCACCTGTCACATTATTTTACATTGTGTTTGTTTATAAATAGCACAATGGGAGAAAGTAGCCAGAAGTTGTATTTACAGGGTTTGTATTTTATATTGAATGTAAACAATGTTTTTTTGCTTCAATAGAGTGATCAGGGACGTGTTAGTATAGTTTTCCTTCACAGAAAATAAATTAGTGTGACACATCAAATACCTAGGTGTCTGGTTAGACTGTAAACTCTCCTTCCAGATTCATAAAACATCTCCAATCCCAAGTTAAATCGAGAATTGGCATCCTATTTCGCAACAAAGTCTCCTTCACCCATGCTGCCAAACATACCCTCGTAAAACTGACCATCTTACCGATCCTCGACTTCGGCGATGTCATTTACAAAATAGCCTCCAACACCCTACTCAACCAATTGGATGCAGTCTATCACAGTGCCATCCGTTTTGTCACCAAAGCCCCATATACTACCCACCACTGCGACCTGTACGCTCTCGTTGGCTGGCCCTCGCTTCATACTCGTCGCCAAACCCACTGGCTCCATGTCATCTACAAGACCCTGCTAGGTAAAGTCCCGCCTTATCTCTGCTCGCTGGTCACCATAGCAGCACCCACCCGTAGCACGCGTTCCAGCAGGTATATCTCACTTGTCACCCCCAAAGCCAATTTCTCCTTTGGCCGCCTCTCCTTCCAGTTCTCTGCTGCCATTGACTGGAACGAACTACAAAAATCTCTGAAACTGGAAACACTTATCTCCCTCACTAGCTTTAAGCACCAGCTGTCAGAGCAGCTCACAGATCACTGCACCTGTACKTAGCCCATCTATAAATAGCCCAAACKACTACCTCTTCCCCTACTGTATTTATTTATTTTGCTCCTTTGCACCCCAGTATTTCTACTTTGCACACTCATCTACTGTCAAATCTACCATTCCAGTGTTTTAATTGCTATATTGTATTTACTTCGCCACCATGGCCTYTTTATTGCCTTTACCTCCCTTATCTCACCTCATTTGCTCACATTGTATATAGACTTATTTTTCTACTGTATTATTGACTGTATGTTTGTTTTACTCCATGTGTAACTCTGTGTTGTTATGTGTCGAACTGCTTTGCTTTATCTTGGCCAGGTCGCAGTTGTAAATGAGAACTTGTTCTCAACTTGCCTACCTGGTTAAATAAAGGTGAAAAAACCATTTTTTAATTAAACATTCGGGCAGAAAAAAGTGCAATGCTAATCGTCTGGCAGCCACAGAAGTAAATGAGCTAACAATTAAAAAGCAAGGGCTTTTTTTGCTAAATCGATGCATGGCTATCATATTTCTAATGTTTATCATAAAAAGTGTTTTGCTTAAAGTTAATCTTGCATTTTACCAGGTCTGGCAACACAGAAATGTACCGGAGAAAAATACCTACACATCAGTCAGAGCGCTGTCTGCTGATAGAATGCCAGTTCATGAATTCTCATCTCAGTGGAGAAGTGCAACTGAAGCATGAAATTAGTCTAATGCCGAGCAGAAATTACAATAACTAGCATTTTACATCTGCGTTTACAAAATCCAGCAAGATAATTCTTATGCGTTTTATCTTTTTTTCCTGCGTGAAAAACGCAGAATTCTGCATGAACGCAACCCCTAAATTGAACTTGCTAATTAATCTAAGTAAGTGGCTGAATTAACAAGGTGACGGGGCATCATATTGTGTTAGCTTTCTGGATGAGTTATTTGTACAGCTGCCACTATCTTGAATTCCTTACATTTTTCCTCCTCTCAGCCTGTCTGCTCCTCCCCAATCCTCTCAGAGCAGGCAGGCCCATTGCGACTCCAGACAGACACAACTTGTAGCCTACACATGCAGCTCCAGAGCATGCGTCCAAACTTTGTTAATTTGCACAATGTCTCTCGTTCACATTCGCATGTAAATGTCCAAACTCACCAAAAATGACATTTGGTAGCTCCTACCTATATACAGTATGTATAACTTTATGAACTGGATTGCCTGTCTTTACAATTAGTTGATTTTTGTTTGCTCTCGTTAGCATACTTAGCTAGCAACCTCCATTGAAATGTGCTATTACTTGTGATAATTTTGTTAGAGTTCTGTTAATAGACACCCAATTGACTTTTTTTCTCGTTTTTTTGGCGACCCCTTGTCTGCTAAGCCGGTAATACCGTATATCCAAGTATGAGAGTAGGACAATATGACGATAAGAAAGTCTGGATACCGCCCAACCCTAGTTAGAGAGCACATTATGTTTGTAATGGGAATATTTAAGATGAATAAAGTGTATATCCAGTTAAGAGTGATCAGTGCAACGTTCTGTTTGTGCAAGGTTGTTGGTCGCCAGACTTGTTGTGGATTTTTCTCATATCAGTTGATAGTGTTTGATGTCAGACATGGCCGAGGACACACTGATAATTTGTATTGGTGACAATCACTGTGTGATTCTGTAGCAGCTGACAGTCACTGCCTGGTATTGTATTTGTTGTGTGGTGAGGTAAGGATAGCTTATATTAAGCAGTGTAGGGTTGTGTGTGAGTGAGAGTTGAAGATGTACACGCTGGATTGTTATGATGGGCCTCCACAGCTCTTGTGGCAGCCAGGCAAATATGTGACTGAGGGTTGGACTGTAGTGATCCACTCTGTCTATCCGTCCGTCTGTCCATCTGACGCACACAGTGTGTCCCTTCCTCTCTACTATACATAACTATGTCTTTTTTACCTTAAGAATTTTTTTTCTTCCTGAGAACGACTAAATCCCGACTAAATTTATTGTATTTAGTTGTGTAACAGTTTCAACAATATGTTGTTGTCAGATATCCATCAAGGTAGATTATCCCATACTTATACCATCGCACTGTTGAACACTCGTTTCTGATTGGCATTCTAGAGCATGCATTATTTAAGTGATAATGCCAGAGAAGCCGGTGTTTGAAAGATATATCGGCACAGATGTTGTTAGCAAACCGTGCCAATATATCCTCCAAACAGCGGCTTCAAGGGTATTATCACTTTTATATAAGGGGTTACCAACATATTAAAAAAATGATTTACATATTCTCATTCTCATTAAAAACATTATTTTGATTATTTTATTCATACTATTTCATCCTTCCACAAGATATAGTCCTGACGCAAATCTAGAGTTGCTACCCAAGCCAGCTGATTGTTCATTCTATCGGTTCGGTTGCTAGAGACACGACCCAGTCGTTAAGTCTTTTTGTTCTGCATCTATGGACCAGTCAGTCGTTCAGCCTTTTTGTTCTGTATCTATGGACGTGACCCAGTCGTTCGTTCAAAATGTTCCATTGCCATACTGGCTGGCAACATTCTTATCCCTTGCTTGCTAGCTAGCCAACTACGACTAACTTACAGTCACGTCAAACAGTGAGCCAGAATAACAACAAAGTAGCTGCATTTGCATTTGTTTAAGCTGTTTTCTAGTGCTATTTATTTGGATACATCCATAACAATGAGCTAATGATGCACGATTTCGCCTGGCACAGAACATGTTCTCTCTCGTCAGGACATTGTTCAGAGGAGCTAGCCATCAACACCGCTAACACAATCACTTCAAACTGAAGCTGAAAAGACTGCAAACTAGCTGCACTTCGTTTCTTTTTACCAGTTTTCCATAGATTTTTCTTTGTATATATCCATAAAAATAATGCTAATTCACGATTTGGACAGGCTAAGAAAAGCTGCCTCCCGACACCTTAATTTCCATGCAACAGTTGGAGATCGAATTTGAATATTGAAACAATGTTGCAAATGTCGGAGAGACAGATAGCAAGGTTTATACAAATCTCCCCTGTTGAAAACAAAATGTTAGCCTAAAAGAAATGTGAGATAATGTCTTGATGCTTTTTATAGTGGAGATTAAGTTTATAAATTGCCTGGTTAGGCTGATGAGACAGTGGTTTGCGTAGTCAGATGGAACAGAGTAAATCGGCATTTTAACTCATAGATTTAGCTGGTGGTAACTTGTGGAATACACCATCTGGAATGCAGTTTTAACCAATCAGCATTCAAGATTAGACCCACCCTTTGTATAATTCCCTATAACGCACCGCATAGTTTAATCTTACATGTTCTATGTTTGAGCTGCTTTTGAAATAAAAAAATCGAATTGAAAACATTATTGGCATTATTTAATTTGATTTTCACAATAGCAAGCTAGGACTGATGGTTTGGTTAGCTAAACAAACAAGTCTGTTTGTTTGGTTACCAAGGCAGCTACTGTACAGTTGAAGTCAGAAGTTTACATACACTTAGATTGGAGTCATTAAAACTCGTTTTTCAACCACTCCACACATTTCTTGTTAACAAACTATAGTTTTGGCAAGTCGATTAGGACATCTACTTTGTGCATGACACAAGTCATTTTTCCAACAATTGTTTACAGACAGATTATTTCACTTATAATTCACTGTATCACAATTCCAGTGGGTCAGAAGTTTACATAGAACTGTTTGGCCATAATGACCATCGTTATGTTTGAACGAAAAAGGGGGAGGCTTGCAGGCCGAAGAACACCATCCCAACCGTGAAGCACAGGGGTTGGCAGCATCATGTTGTTTTGTGCTTTGTTGCAGGAGGGACTGGTGCACTTCACAAAATAGATGGCCTCATGAGGAAGGGAAAATATGTGGATATATTGAAGTAACATCTCAAGACATAAATCAGGATGTTAAAGCTTGGTCTCAAATGGGTCTTCCAAATGGACAATGACTCCAAACATACTTCCAAAGTTGTGGCAAAATGGCTTAAGGACAACAAAGTCAAGGTATTGGGAGTGGCCATCACAAAGCCCTGACCTCAATCCTATAAAAAATGTGTGGGCAGAACTGAAAAAGCGTGTGTGAGCGAGGAGGCCTACAAACCTGACTCCATTACACCAGCTCTGTCAGGAGGAATGGGCCAAAATTCACCCAACTTATTGTGGGAAGCTTGTGGAAGGCTACGCGAAACGTTTGACCCAAGTTAAACAATTTAAAGGCAATGCTACCAAATACTAATTGAGTGTATGTAAACTTCCGACCCACTGGGAATGTGATGAAAGAAATAAAAGCTGAAATAAATTATTCTCTCTACTATTATTCTGACATTTCACATTCTTAAAATAAAGTGGTGATCCTAACTGACCTAAGACAAGGAATTTTTACTAGGATTAAATGTCAGGAATTGTGAAAAACTGAGTTTAAATGTATTTGGCTAAGGTGTATGTAAGCTTCTGACTTCAAATATAGCTATCTAGTAAACTTGCTAGCTACTTCAATGGAGGTTGAGCACATACCTTCTTGCAAATGAACACATTTCTAGCGTCAAATGTGTTCAATTATAGCCATGGTATAAAAGGGATAATCAACTCTGGAAAATAATGCAACTCCGTGGAAGGTTAGTTCCACTCGGCTAGCACATCATAGAACACACCTTCCACGTCGTTCATTATTTTCAATAGATCGTTGATTATCCCTTACATAAAAGGTCATTGTCTGGAAATGGAAAAATGGAATGTACCTATTCATACAGTACTCCAGTCTACACACATATTTCATCAGAATGACACTCATGGCATCCCTCATGTGGATCCAATTAATGTTCTATTTTTCTTCTCTATGGAATTTTAAACCATGTTTTCAAAACAAGCATCCCATGCATGCTCCCATTGTGAAACCAGAGGCATACATCTGGCCATTGTGGGGAATGTACGTTGTGTTGCTCCACAAGCATCCTTTGTCATGGGGTGTTTTAATTAGCCCAATCCAGCAGTGGGGAAGAGAGGGACGCCTATGGTGGGTTAGCTTGGGGCACAGAACCATCTGTAGGCAGCCTTCACTAGCACTCAGAGAGATGGATGGAGCAGTGATGGGGCCAGTGGGCCACAGACCCCCGGAGATCCTGCCTCCAAGCCCTATCAGCATGAGGAAGMTAGTAAACTGGAAGATACCAGACAACATCAGATGCAGCCAGGACATTTGTTGGATTAGAGTTCACAGGGATATTTTGTGGAAAAACTCAAATCCAATAACTATTATGTTGGCTTATAACTCACGCAATTGTTCTTAAAGGGAATCAGCGTTTACCTACTTAACTATTTTATGTGTTTATGACTATTGCTTTGATACTGATAACTAAACTAACTGGTTTTACACACCAACCTAGAAACCCTTTGACTTTGTAACTGACAACCAATGAATCAACATCACTGATGCCCTCCTATCTCTATCTCTCTATCTATCTATCTCTCTCTCTCTCTCCTCCCCCAGGTATCGGCCCAGTGTTAGGTCTCATCTTCATCCCTGTGATTGGCTCAGCCAGTGACCACTGCAACAGCAGCTATGGCCGCCGTCGGCCCTTCATCTGGCTGCTGTCCCTGGGTGTCCTCCTAGCCCTCCTCATCATCCCCCATGCCGACCTGCTGGCTGCCTACTTCACCTGGGGCGGACGCACCCTAGAAGTGGCCTTCCTCATCCTCGGGGTGGGCCTGCTCGACTTCTGTGGCCAGGTGTGCTTCACGCCGCTAGAGGCGCTCCTCTCGGACCTGTACCGCGACGAGGAGGACTGCAACCAGGCCTTCGCCATGTTCTCCTTTATGGTCAGCCTCGGAGGCTGTGTGGGCTACCTGCTTCCTGCGCTAGACTGGAGCCGGGGCCTGCTGTCCGTCTACCTGGGCGGCCAGGCAGAGTGCCTCTTCTTCATGCTCATCCTCATCTTCGTGACCAGCGTGCTGATCACCATGAAGGTGTCGGAGGAGCCGCCGTGTGCTGGTGTGCCGGCCCTGGAGCCAGCTCCTCTCCTGGAGGCGGGCCACTGCAGCATTCCACGCTCCTGCTGCTACCTGCTCAAATGCAAATTGCGGCTGCTCAAGTCGGGCCCGCTGCTGTGCCTGCTGAGGACGTTCTGGTCCATGACGCCAGCCATCTACCACAGCTACTGCCACGTGCCCCAGGTAATGAGGCAGCTGTGCGTGGCACAGCTCTGCAGCTGGATGGCCGTCATGTCCTTTATGCTCTTCTACACAGACTTTGTGGGGGAGGGGCTGTACGAGGGCGTGCCCAGTGCCGCTCCCGGGACCGCCTCCAGGCAGCGCTACGACGACGGTGAGTTGTCTTTCTTCTCTGTGGATATACTGTGTGATCTATCACTTACTTTGGCGAAATGCCTCTTCATCTCTCATGTAGACAATATTTGATATTATCACATACATACTTTGGCTGGGCAAGCTCTGCTTCATTATGTCCTTGATCTTTGATGTATTCACAATCAGAGAACCCAAAGTTCTCAAACGGCCACCTCCAGTAGAGTGATTTTGTATAGAGACAGTTAGAATCCTCCCCCAACGTACTAGTGGGGCCTCAAAGTGCATACAGCCCCAGTCCAGTTCACCCTGACACTCCTGTCCTCAGTCCGCACCTTCACCACTACCACCTGGCCACTCAGCTGCTTTGCCGGCTTGGACAGCTCCCTCCGCCACAGCTGGGCCGAATGCGTGCACATTCCAATGGCACAGGTGGGAGGTAGTCAGGCAGAGGAGCAAGCTTCGGTGTTGCCATAATATTACCTAGAGTTTCCAGTCACTGTACCTTTCTCCCTGGTAATAAAGCGTGCATTAAGAGTCATTAAGAGTCTGGTTCCTAATCCCCTTGAATATTGCATAGCTTTATTGGATGAGGAGAAGATGATCAGTGTAAAAGAAGACCTTCAAACTTCAAACTGCGTTGAATCTGACTGACATAATACCCCAGACTCACAGCAGAAAAACAGAGATGAGAGAGACAAAGTGAGAGAAAAACTAATGGTGAGAGGGACAAAACGAAACCTTCTTCTCCCACACTGAGAAGTTTCCCAGGTCTGTTCTCTGTGCGTAGTGGAGCTCTGCAAGGCTTCCTGCTTCTCCCACACTGAGAAGTTTCCCAGGTCTGTTCTCTGTGCGTAGTGGAGCTCTGCAAGGCTTCATGCTTCTCCCACACTGAGAAGTTTCCCAGGTCTGTTCTCTGTGTGTAGTGGAGCTCTGCAAGGCTTCATGCTTTCCCACACTGAGAAGTTTCCCAGGTTTGTTCTCTGTGGTGTAGTGGGCTCTGCAAGGCTTCCTGCTTCTCCCACACTGAGAAGTTTCCCAGGTCTTGTTCTCTGTGTGTAGTGGAGCTCTGCAAGGCTTCATGCTTCTCCCACACTGAGAAGTTTCCCAGGTCTGTTCTCTGTGTGTAGTGGAGCTCTGCAAGGCTTCATGCTTCTCCCACATCGAGAAGTTTCCCAGGTCTGTTCTCTGTGTGTAGTGGAGCTCTTGGGCAAGGCTTCCTGCTTCTCCCACACTGAGAAGTTTCCCAGGTCTGTTCTCTGTGTGTAGTGGAGCTCTGCAAGGCTTCATGCTTCTCCCCCACCCCCATCCCTACCACCCACCCCCATCCCTCCCTCCCATGCCTGCAGGACAAGGAGGAATGTCACACTCACAGTGCATTAATGTCAAACAATCAGTGTACAAAGAGCATGTTCATTCAGGTACAGGGCAGAGGCCAAGCACAAAAGTCTGAAGCCTGACATTTATTTAAGTTATTTAAATTGTATTTATTGTATTTAAACTTTATTTAACTAGGCAAGTCAGTTAAGAACAAATTCTTATTTACAATGACGGCCTACGAAAAGGCAAAAGGCTTCCTGCGGGGGCGGGGGCTGGGATTAAAAATATAAATAAATTAAATAAAAATATAGGACAAAACACACATCACGACAAGAGAGACAACACTGCATAAAGAGAGACCTAAGACGACAATATAGCATGGCAGCAACACATGACAACACAGCATGGTAGKAACACAACATGGCAGCAGCACAACATGGTAGCAGCACAAAACAGGCTACAAACATTATTGGGCACAGACAACAGCACAAAGGGCAAGAAGGTAGAGACAACAGTACATCACGCAAAGCAGCCACAACACAGTATTTACTACAACACCCCATAATTGAGATGACCTTTTTCACCGCAATGTGGTTTATCCTCAGTGCAAATGTGATTGTATACCCTGAACTTCCAATGCTGGWTAAAGCTAGTCCACTATCTCATGCAGTGTTTGTAATGTGGGCTTGGTCCTTTGCTTTCAAACAGCTAGTCGATCCACATCCTTCTCCCATGTAACATTAGCTGCCATGTTACTGAACTTGTGTCCTATGCACTTAGGGGGGAATTCAAACCTCAGTTATGCGTGCATAAATGAAACTTAATTCCCTTTTTATGCACTTTTCTCTCTACGCATATTATTTTCTGTGAACAATTGTTTTTTATTGGGTCACAAGGGCAATCCAACCATAAAACTAAAATGACACTTTTCCCCCAATTTTTGAATCTAAATATATTGTTTAAAATTAAAATAAACAACACGCACTACACTAGAATATACACAGCAAAGTCAATTTGCTAATACAACACCATCAAGTAAGCATTTTACATCACATCCAACAGTTTAGAGAGATTTCTGAGGCGGATACTTTGCATGTTTCCAGAGTGCTAGGACTGGCTTTATTCATACAAGCAGTGGATAACTCCAACATAATTACATCCTGAAAGCATGCTAGCCATTTCCTTATATTAAGGTCATGTGGTGACAACTAGCGCTGAACAACACGTTTTTTGGCAGCAGTCAACCCAGCCAGCCAAACTTTTAGCTGTTTCTCATTCAGCTGCATACCTGTGTCATTGTTAAGCAACAGCGTAATTGGTTCAAGGGGTACAGTTTTATCAACCATGTCAGAGAGGATATACGACACTTTCCTCAAACTCATAAACCTCAGGACAATCCCATATCATATGTTTGTATGTACCAAGTGTATTGAGGTTACATAGGTCACAGTATGGGTCTGTTTTGCATGAAATCTTACAAGTGGTGTCCAGTARGATCTATGACAGAGTTTAAAATGAATGAATTGATGGTTCGGGTTCTTTGATGAGTGAAATATATTCTCCCAGACATTCTCCCAATCAATAGCCTCATCATCGACAGCCAAATCATCTACCCATGTTTTAACCATTGAGAG
Organism: Salvelinus sp. IW2-2015; assembly: GCF_002910315.2. Taxonomy (NCBI): domain Eukaryota; kingdom Metazoa; phylum Chordata; class Actinopteri; order Salmoniformes; family Salmonidae; genus Salvelinus; species Salvelinus sp. IW2-2015. Next base: position 38,319,197 of record NC_036866.1, read on the forward strand.
ATCTTTCTGCTTTAATCGTTGTAAGATGAGAAGAAATAGCACACACAAAACCTCTGGACTGGAATGTAAAAATCCACTCTATCACCGGGTGCCTTCCCACACTTGTACCCCACGGAACCCCACAGGCACAAAGCGCTGACTGTAGTCTTAAGAGTATAGAAAGATTGACGACCCTTGCAAATCGAAACGAAGACAAAGTTCCTGAAAACTAAGAAGACCCTTTGAGTTGCCTAGTTAAATAAAGGTTAAATAAATCAAATAAATCCAAATATTGATCCCTTTTGCAGACCAGGCTCTAGACTAACGGTTTATTACAGGAAGTGATAGCCTTGTTATGCCATAGAGGGGTATGAAGATGCCATTTCCAGTTAACACCTACACACTTCTCAACGTTCCTACAATTCTCTATTGTGTTAGAAATGATAGGACCAAAATACAGCATGCATTTCCTATTAGATATACCAGACAATAACACATCCTGCAATCTAGTAGGTGAAACAAGTTCTTCCTCAATAGTTCTCCAAGAGACTGATGTAGACTGATCAAGATTGGTGGTAAATACAAACATTTGGTAATGCAAGTCCACCATTACACTTTTGTCGTTGTAACACCTCAAACCCAATCTTTGGATGTTTGCCATTCCAAAGGTATGTATGTATATGTTTATCAATCCTTCCCCAATAGCCTACTGGTGGAGGGATCGGGATCATCATGCTCAGGAAACGAATACGTGGCAACACATTCATCTTTATGGAAGCGACCCTAGTTTGTAAAGAAGCAGGCAACTTCTCCCAAACTGTTAAATCTCGTTCAACCTCCTTGTAAATCTTCTCATAATTACACTTCGCTAGACCATGCAGAGATGTCTCTACGCATATTCTGACTATTAATTTAAGCATGGGCAAACGCCAGTATCAGCCAGTGGCGGTCAGTGCCGTTTATGAGGCAGGACAATTAATTTTTCCCATGAGCATGGTCTTATTTCTATTACTGTCATTCATATTCCATTCACCCAGTTTAATGTAACATCGATAAGTTTAGGCTACTACATGATACTCAAATGTTCCCTAAACCCATCATGAGGTTGCTACAACCTAGCCTTTAAATTAAAGTTTACAACGTAGGTGCACACATATCGAGAGAAGTGACACATTCAATACCGCCTTGCACATGTATTCCGCCGATTCTGTGGGAAAACATTTCTTGAACGGAAGCAAACGAAACGGTGATACCTGAATACCTGAATACCTGAATTTGTACAATAGAAACTCTTGCCTGCATCTAGCTGATATAGGGTGTAATCATTAGTTCAACAGTTGCAAACAAGAGTTTCTATTGTACAAATTCAGGTATTCA